>NC_037668.1:165010970-165100815 GCF_003255815.1 Theropithecus gelada
AAAAAAAAAAAAAAAAAAAAAAAAAAAAAATCTTCTGGTCATATATACTTGAAAAAAAAAAAAAAGAAAAAAAAACACAACAATGTAAAGCGACATCAACCAGTTGCAAAGTATGGCCTTTAGATGGATCCTGACTAGAACAAATAAAACTGTAAAATAAAAATAAAAAATATTTGGCCGGACACGGTGGCTCACACCAGTAATCCCAGCATTTTGGGAGGCCAAAGTGGGCGGATCATGAGGTCAGGAGATCTAGACCATCCTGGCTAACACGGTGAAACCCCGTCTCTACTAAAAATACAAAAAATGAGCCAGGTGTGGTGGCCGGTGCCTATAGTCCCAGCTACTCGGGAGGCTGAGGCAGGAGAATGGTGGGAACCCGGGAGGCGGAGCTGATAGTTAGCCAAGATTGCCACTGCACTCCAGCCTGGGCAACAGAGTGAGACTCGTCTCAAAAAAAATAATAATAAAATAAATTTAAAAATAAAAAATACTGATGAGACAATCAGAAATCTTCATATTGATCTGATGATATGGAATCCTATGATTACAACAGTGCTGTGATGGCTGTGCCATGATTACATTTTAAAAAGGGAGTGGACTTACAGAAATATATACTGATATATGTATAGATGGGATGACACGATGTTTGCAATTTGTTTCAAATAATTGGCAGTGGTGGGGAGTGTTTAGAGATGAATCAAGATTGGCCATAAGTTGATGATGGCAGGGGCTGGATGATGGATACATGAAAGATTATTGTTGTTGTATATATTTGAGATTTTCTATAATCAATCCTTCTGTTTGAAGAGAAAGAAAAAAGCAAGACAAGAGTGTAGAACTTTCAGTGATTAGAGAAGAGCTCCGAATGGTGTGGTACATAGAACTGCTACAGCCATTTTCTACCATGAGACTAGACAGCCTAAGAATGAAATCCACACATGAACAAGGGCACAGCTAAAAGAATCACAGAGAAATGAAGCTACAGCCCTGATCAAATCAAAACCAAAGCCCATCCCACTTGAGGACTTTTTCAGAAACAATAAATCCTCTTTACTATTTGTACAATGTACAAATGCAATTTGAGGTGGATTTTTTGTTACTACAAGTGAGGACAGCATAACTGATACAATCTCCCATTTACTTTAAACCTAGTCATGCTTCTGTCTCTACATTCCCCTCAAAATGTTCTCAGCAAAATCACCAATAACTTCCTTGTTGCTAAATCTAATGGATCTTTTTGACAGTCCTCAATTAATCTTTCTCATCTACACCTCATATTTCTTCATCCTCAGTGTTCTCTTCCCTAGTCTTCTGAGCCTCCACATTCTCCGGTTTTCTTTCTAATTACCCTATGCCTAGCGCCTTTGCTCGCTCGCCTGTCTTGGGTCCCTTCTTTCTCCATACTATCCCTCAAAGTGACTGGCAGTCAGCTGGGTGGGGTGGCTCACACATGTAATCCCAACACTTCGGGAAGCCAAGGCAGGAAGAGTGCTTGAATCCAGGAGTTCAAGACCAGCTTGGGCAACCTAGTGAGACTTCCTCTCTACAAAATATTTTCAAAAAAATTAACCAGGCATGTAGTCCAGCTACTCAAAAGGCTGAGGCAGGAGGATCACCTGAGCCCAGAAATTTGAAGCTGCAATGAGCTATGATCACATGACTGCACTCGGCCTGGATGACAGTGAGACCTTATCTCTAATAAAAAAAAAAAAAAGGAACTAGACTGGGCCTAGTGGTCCGCTTGTAATCCCAGCACTTTGGGTGGCCAAGGGGGGCGCATCATGAGGTCAGGAGATCGAGACCATCCTGGCTAACATGGTGAAACCCCGTCTCTACTAAAAATACAAAAAATTAGCCGGGCGTGGTGGCGGGCACCTGTAGTCCCAGCTACTTGGAAGGCTGAGGCAGGAGAATGGCGTGAACCCGGGAGGCGGAGCTTGCAGTGAGCCGAGATCACATCACCGCACTCCAGCCTGGGCGACAGGGCGAGACTCGGTCTCATAAAAAAAAAAAAAAAAAAAAAATGTGACTAGTGAGTGGTAGTCACCTACTTTTTAAATTTTAATTACCACCTATAACTCTCATCCCTGAGGTCTTCTAAGCTCCATACATGAATTTCCACAGGCCTAATGCACAGACCACCATTTTATATGTTCCTCAAACTCAATATGGTTCTTTCCCCCTTCTCTCTTAAACACACACACTGGCCCTCTTCCATTGTTCCCTTTCTCACAAAATAGAATCAGTCTTAACACTTCCCAAAATCTCATCTTTTCTTCAACATATCCAATCAATCACCAAGCCTTATCCTTTACATTCATCCACTTCTTTCCATATCCACCACTACCATCCACATTCAAGACGCCATCATCTCTCACCTGAACCATAATAACTTCCCAACTGGTTTCCTCCTTCACAACTCTTGGCCCTCCTCCAATTCATTTTCTACTGTTTCCAAGACATCTTTTTAAAAATTGTGGTAAAATATACATTACATAAACTTCACTATTTTAACCATTTTTAAGTGTATTCCAAGAGATTTTCTAAAAACAAATCTTCTGATGATTTCATCTTGCTCAAAACAAACTGACTGGCTCAGGGTCCAGGTGGGAAGAAGACTTCTCACAAGATCTACTCTTTTATACCTTTGAGTTTTGAATCTGTACCTGTATACCTATTTTAAAAAACTTTTTAACTGTTAATAAATTTTCAAGAACCTATAACAAAGACCTCTAGCATCTATTTTTTTAAAGGGTAGGTAGAAGAAAATATTTCTGCTGTTTCAAAATCTGTTGTGAGACAAAATTCTATAAAACATGTAAATTAGAAATAAGTTTACATGGTCAACAGTCTATTTTAATATCATCATCAACCAGGCACGAAGGCTCACGCCTGTAATCCCAGTACATTGGGAGGCCGAGGCAGGCAGATCACTTGACCCCAAAGTTCGAGATCAGCCAGGCCAACATGGCAAAGCCCCGTCTCTACTAAAAATCCAGGAAGACTATAACTCAGAGGTTAAGATACAAATTTCAATATCACAAAGGCTTAGACTCTAATTTTGTTTCCACCTCTTACAAGTTGTATGATCAAGGGCAAGTTAGTTAACTCCTCTAAATCTGTCTCATTGTTTATTTTAAAAAGGGTGAACAATCATGTATTTCCTAAATTCTTATTTTCAAATTGAATATTTGTGAAATCAGTATGTCTTATAATTCATTTGTACTTCAATGTACAAAAAAACCCTTTTTAGATCACAATAGTTGTCTTATAATATTGATAGCAGTGATTCTCAACTTGGGCTCCTTTTGTTCCCCAGGAGACATCTGGAGATGTCTGGGGACATTCTGGGTTGTCACAGCTGGGGTAGGAGTAGGGGTGGAGATAGGGAACACTACTGGCATCAGGTGGATACAGGCCACAGATACTGCTAAAATCCTAGAATGCACAGGACAGCCCCCAACAACAAAGAATTATCTGGCCAATAGTTCTGCAGTTGAGAAATCCTGTTTTAGAGTCTTAGAAGAAATAAAATAATATCTACTTAATAGGTTCATTCTCCAAATTAAAATAAATGCATATAAAATGCTTAGAATAATAATTAGCACAAAGTACATGTTTAATACATGTAATAGTATTTTTTCTTTTTTTTTAATCTAATGTGCTTAGGATAATTTAACTACTAAATAAATACCAAATTCCTTCACCTCACCCTTCACATAATTCTGCCTGTTTGTCTTTCAAGCTGGCTGTCTCACTGCTTCATTACATAAACCTCATCCAATCAATCTGGTCTCTGTTGTTTCATTAGCACTACCTGAGTTTCACAACTCCATGCCTACATACAAACCATTTCCTCCATCTACCATGCCTACTTTCCATTCAGCCTATAGCTTAAATACCACCTCCACTAGAGAGGTCTTCCTTCACAGACCACTGATTGCTGGAAACGGCCTCTCCCCTGCCACCCCACTGCATCCTACCACCACCAGTCTCCCTCTGAATGTCATATTTCCAATTGTACGGCTCTTACCTTACTTCTGAACTCTACTGTGGTTATACATTTATCATACCTCCCCTACTAAAGCATAAACTCTTAAAAGAAACGCATAGCTTAAACACACAGGATTTGACACTATTGAATCAGACCATTCTCCTTGAAACTTTCTCCTTCCAGGGCTTCAGTGTTACTACACTTTTTCTCTGTCAATGGCATCACAGTTCAGCTTGTCAGTCAACAAATCTCAAAATCTCAGGTACCTCATCCTTCTTAAAACCTCAGGTGACCCCGTCCTCTTACACATTCCCTTTTCATTCAAACCATTTCCCATGTACCCGGTCACTTCGAAATACTAGAGATTAAATATCTGCAACGTTTTTTCTATCATTTGCCTCATTTCCATTTTTTGACTTCTACCCATAGAGAACAGTAGTTACAAGTACAGGCTCAAGTCAAATTCCCTGGGTTCAGACCCCAGCTCCATTAGTTGGGTAACTCTGGAAGAGTTCCTAAGCCCCTGGGCCTCACTTTCCTCATCAGTAAAACTGGAATAAGTAACTGTTCCACCTCAAAAGGCTGTAATAAGGATTTAAATGATACAGTATGTATAAAGTGCTTGACACACAGTGTAGGAGCTCAGTAAATATTAGCAGCTTTATTTATTATTATTTTTTTTTTTTTGAGACAGAGTCTCACTCTGTTGCCCAGGCTGGAATACAATAGCACAATCTCGGCTCACTGCAACCTCCACTTCCCGGGTTCAAGTGACTATCTTGCCTCAGCCTCCCGAGTAGCTGGGATTACAAGCACTTGCCACCACGCCCAGCTGATTTTTGTATTTTTAGTAGAGATGGGGTTTCACCATGTTGGTCACGCTGGTCTCGAACTCCTGACCTCAGGTGATCCACCCGCCTTGATCTCCCAAAGTGCTGGGATTACAGGCATGAGCCACCATGCCCAGCCTATATTAGCAGCTTCATTATCATACCCCCCCTTACTTCAAGACCTCATGAATTTTTTTTTTTTCTTATTAGTAAATTATTCTATTGACTACAAAGTCAAAGAGAAAGGACCTCATCTTTTGCCCAGACTCCTGCAATAATGTCCCAAACTGGCCCCTCTGCTACGGGTCCTTCTTAACCACAATGCTACCTACTGCTCTCAACAATCTTCATATATGCACAGGAGTCAGACCTTATATAGGACTTTGACAGCAAGATCTGTTAACATAGACAAAGAAATGTAACAAGGTATATTTATAACAGGAAATATTTTATATCACTAAACTAAATGGGATACAAAGGAAAATAATAGTCGAGAAGATTGAAGTGATAAACTGACACTAGGAAGTGGGCCTTGAATTCCAAATTCAAGAGTGTCACAAGAGGTTTTGCACCTACCATTTCCCCCAAAGGATTTAAGGGAACAGAACATTTAAAGAAAATTCTGTAAAATCTTTGCTTAAATGGGTTAAGCTCTTCAAATATAGAAAAGGCACAAATAGTTGAACTACTTCCTCCTTTGCAATTTGGATTATCTATTTACTGTTTCAAATTCATCTATAAAAACTTATTCTTCATTTAATCAAACCCGTACCTGCATTCTTCCACAAATTAAACTCTTAAAATTTGGACTATTTGTAATACTTTTGTAATACTACTGTAAAGAGAAGAAAATGATTCAAGGCTCCTAAGACTTCAAATTAAGTAAATATTCCATATCTGCTTTCTAGGTATTACAACTTCAGTGTTTTGTGGGTTTTTTTTTTTTTTTAAGTTCAATTACTTTGTTCTATGCTCACAATTTATTTCTAGCTATGATTTTAAATGACTTTTACAACATATGGTTATAAACTTGACTAGTTTTTCAGTACATCAAAAGTTAGAAAGTTTCTAACAGAAAACACCAAATCAGTGCCTGAAGACCCTGTAAGTCATTGTTAAAGGAGTGATTTTAGTAAATCATATTTGAAAGCTGGGTTAATGTTTTGAATAACTGAATATAATTAGGTAATACCTTTGAAAAATGCTATCTATTAACCTCTCCTGCATAAGAGTATCGGCAGCAAATAAAGAATATTTACATTTAAAAAATTCCTAATTTTTTTCTTTTTTTTTTTTTTTGAGACGGAGTCTTGCTCTGTCACCCAGGCTGGAGTGCAGTGGCCAGATCTCAGCTCACTGCAAGCTCCGCCTCCCGGGTTCACGCCATTCTCCTGCCTCAGCCTCCCAAGCAGCTGGGACTACAGGCACCCGCCACCTCGCCCGGCTAGTTTTTTGTATTTTTTAGTAGAGACGGGGTTTCACCGTGTTAGCCAGGATGGTCTCGATCTCCTGACCTCGTGATCCGCCCGTCTCAGCCTCCCAAAGTGCTGGGATTACAGGCTTGAGCCACCGCGCCCAGCCACCCTAATTTTTTTCTAGTCATTCCATATAAATTTATGTTTTGAAAGACTGTTGATAAAGAATAAACAAAATGGACAAACATAACATTCTAAATAATGTATTAATATATTGTTACTAAGTCACTTAAGGTCTTCTAAACTTGTTTTTCATCCCATTTGAATATGGTCATTTCATCCATTCCAACTGCTGCCAAGGCAAATGTAATAGCCAACAATATCATCTATCAGAAAATGAATTAAGATTTGCACAATTTTTAAAGAAAAAAATACTATACTTCAATATGTACTATGTGCACATTTTTCACACTTGCAGATAAAACGGATACTCTGCAGAATGATATGGAGTAATAAGCAAAGACTTCAGAGTCAGACATGCAGAATACATCACTTGCCAGATGTTTAATCTTGTGCAAATTAATCTGTGAGCCAGTTACCTTATCTGCAAAATGAGAACAGTATCTACAGGGTTGCTGCAGGAATAAATGAAGTAGAGTGCTGGGTATCTAACAGGAGTGTTCCACCTCCACCAATATCTTATTACCCTTTGGAGTCAGACCTCAAATCAAAACTCATTTCTGCCACTTACTAACACTGTGATAGTAGTAAAGTTAACCTCTCTATGTACTGACTTCCTCCTGTTTTTTAAATCGGGAACACACTACCTACATCAGAGAGCTGTTTTGAATCCCCAATGTACAACTTAACGCAAAGCATCCAGCGGCAGACATCAGATTCCACTGATACTAGATTTCCTTCATTTCCTTTCTTCTTCAAGTGTGTTCAGTGTGTTCAAGTGGTCTAGAATCCACCAACCTGGCTGACACATATCCAGAAAGTAGGCCATTTTCTAGTTGGAAGCTTTTGTGTATCCACGGCAAAATTTTGACATCTGTATCCTATAAGCATCCTCTCAATTCCAGATGGAAAGAAAATATTTCTCTTATTCCCTTTACCTTTCACTTCATACATACTACCTTTCCACATAGGTGACTATGTAAATTTCCCTCTTTCCATGTTTTCTAAGCACTTAAATAGCCTTCATTTGCCATCCAAATAGATACTAGCTTCAGTGTGCTGCTTAAGTTAAAACCAACATACATCTATTATTCTCACTGCTTCTATCAGTGGTGCCAGAATGTTTTTATATAAAGGCAGTAACAGTTTGTGTTTCTTCCTATGAGTTACACTAGACATTTAATTTCAAAGAGATGTTTAAAATATAAATTAGTTGAAAAGGATGTATTATATTTATTCCTGATGCCAGTTTAATATCAAAGCATGAAAATTCAAGTAAAATTAAGGCTGCCATAAACATAAAATCACACCAATGGGAAGCTTCCCCAAAAACAAATTCAAATAATTTTCCAAACACTGAGATTAATCTGCTATTTAAGTAGGGTGTGTAAGTCCTGAAGATACTCAGTTGTGTGTAAGTTTAAGCAATAAAACTGAACTAAACCATTTACCAAAACATTACATAGTACTAAAATTGGAAATTAGTCACCACCCCCCTAAAAAACCCTATATTTAACATGTGGAAACTTGTGAGTACTACGGAACTTTTCAACAAATATTTCATGTATCTAAAATTCACTAACTAGGGAATAGAAATCTTGTAAAATTACTCTTAAAAGTTACCAAATTACAGAAGCATCTTCCAATGAAAAGCAACTCTAATTTTTTAAGCATTTCACAACATGGGCTCCTAAAGCAACACTAAAGAATCACAACGGGAGGCCCTTTTCCTGTTATTTTGCAAAGACTGGGTTATGGAGGGAGTGTTTAACTGCTACTGTACTACACAATTTCTGCGTCAACAGCACTTGCCTTCAAAAAACTCCTCTATTAAAAAAATTCCCAAAGTAGGGAGTTTCTGTTTCTTTTAATTTATGAAGCCAAAATACATTTGGAAAAAAGAATATGCCTCACTGACAATAGGAAATGAAAACAGCACCCTACAGTCAGCAAACTGAACACTGGTTTTAAATAATTGATTTAGTAAGAACTTAACATGTGTGCAGAAGGCTGATACAGCCTTAAAGAATGACAACAAAAATTAATACTGCACTCGACACAGGCCACCTTACATCCGACGGAGCCTGAATAGCAGCCATCATTACAAATGTCAAAATCAATACAGTACTATGCACTATACATCCTCTCGCAATAATAAAGAAACCAAGTCAGATTTCTTGGTGGTGTAATCACAATTATGACTGAGACAGAAATGTATGCAGCACAATGAAGAAAATACCACAAATTAAAACCACTCTATGTAAAAACATAAAATTGCTCACTGGGTGGTGGTGGGGAACATTTTGCCATCCAATAAAAGGAATCTGGCCAAATCCCACCTGACCATTCACGTGCCCTTCATTGAAGACCAAACCTGCTTTCCGTATTTCTCCTTTCTTTCTCTTTCTAGCCTCCCATCATCTCCATGAACCTGTACGAGAAGACAGGCACGGAGAGGGATTCGAGAATCAGGAACAAAAACCGGGATGTGGACCACATCAGGAGGAAGAGGGGAGGGAAGGGGTGACACCACTAACCTGTCCCAAAGGCTTTGGCCACCAGCCAGGCCAGATTGCAGGCGATTTTGGCCCTGGAGAAATCATAGTGGTCAAAGGGCTTGATGGCTGGAACAATGAACGTCTTTCTCATCTCCCTGGGGTCTGCAGCATCCCCCATCTTTCACGGCGGCTCCTCGGGATGTCCCGGCCCTAACCTTCACATGGCGTGGCCTCGCCGCCACGGGGGTCGGGAGGGAGAAGCAGTTCAAACCATCGGGGCCCGGGCGACGTCCGCCCGGGCGCCGACGGGGGAGAAGCTCAGCTGTCCGCGCCGCGCGCCTGCCGCCTCCCGCGGGAGCCGCCGCCGCCGCCGCCGCTCCCGGGCATAGGAATGTGGCGGCGCCGTCTCCGTCCGTCCGTCCGTCCGTCCGTCCGCGCGAGGTCCGCCCCGCGCCCGCGCCCCTCCGAGCCACCCGCCCCGCGAGCCCGCGTGTGAGCGAGGCCGCCTCCCCTTTGTCTCGGTTTAGTCACACGGGCTTGGGGGAGGGTGGAGGCTGGAAGGGCCCGGAATTTTAAGGGAGGGGGGGTGGGGGAAACCTTCAACAATCACGTTGTGGAAAATGTCCCCGCCATCGCGATGCCCGCACGCCCTCGCCTCCCTCTCCCCTTCCCTCGGAGCGGGGAGACCCCTCAGGCCCCGGGTGGGCGGAGGGACGAGCGGGACGAGGGGGAAGCACAGGGCGAGTTGGCCCACCCAGCGCAGCCCGGCTGCGGCCCGCGGGAGACGCAGCAGCGGAAAACGTCAAAATCACTGCGGCTCGCAGGCCGCCGCCGACCCGTCCCCTCCTCTGCGCTCCCTCCCGTCGCCGTCTCCTTCCCCTGCCGCCGTCGCCGCTGCCGTCTCCCGGGTCTTCCTCCCTTGCTGACGGCGAAGGTGGAGGCCTGGGAGAGGCCGCGAATCCCAAGCTCTCAGTTCCTGTCTTATCAGTTATGTCCTTGTAATTTTTTCCTGCCCCTCTTTCTGCAGCCCGCTGAGTCGTTCCCTCTCAGCCGCCGCCGCCGCCGCTGCGGTTTTCCGGCTGCGGCACTGGATGGAGGAACAGATGCGGGGACTGAGCATGCGCCCTCGCGCGGCTCCGACCCCCGCCCCCGCCCCCGCCCCCGCCCAGCTTCCCTCCAGTCGCCGGCCCACTGAGCATGCCCAGCCTAGCTCCCCGCCCGCGCCCGGGATTCGGGGCGGCTGCCTTTTAATCATCGCTCTGGAGTACTCGCTTGAGTGGACATCCTCCACGTCCCTGGCTTTTGGCTGCTGCTGCCTGCACTGCTGAGAGAGGAAAAGGAAGACAGGGAGGAGGGAGAGGCCTGGCAATAGCTTTCATATTCTACTTAGTGCTTCTTAGAAAAGAGTTGGTATTTATTTAAAATGCTCATTATGTGACACACACTTTGCAGCGAACTTGACCTGCACTTTAGCCCTCGCGAGGTAGATGTCATTGCTGATTGTCCACGAAAGAGAGGTGGATGTGATTAGGTCATACATGGAACTTAACCACTGAGGATCTGTGGGGGCTCCAAACCTGTGTTAATTTCATGATATCGAGATATTTTCTTAACTCAGTGCTCTCCACTTACATTTTATCTCTGGGATGGGAACACATCCATCAATGCCTCCCCATTCGCTCAGAAAAGAGCATAAATTCTTTCACAAAGCAAGCTAATGCCCTTTGTGACCTGGCATCTGCAGGCCTTTATAGCTTCATTTTGTCAGAACTGCTATTTTCTTCAATGAGCATCCCTTCTCAGATCTCTACCTCCTTGCTCAGGGTGGTTCCTCTGTCCACCCAGCTTACTCCTACTGCACCTTCAAACTCCACAGTAGTCACTTCCTCCATGAAGCCTTCCCTGATAGCTGCTGACAACTTTCCAGTCAGGGCTGTCACATAGGTGCCTCCCCCGTTGTTCCCAGAGCACCCTGTTCTTAATTCTGTCGTAGCATTTGTCACATTGTGTGGCAATCATCAGTTACTTGTCTGTTTTTCCCATTGATGACATGATGATGGTATATCTCCAGCACCTACACGGTACCCAGCCCCATAGTATAATTGCTCAATTAATGGACTACATGTGAATATTATCAAAGTTAACACACACTGAGCTTACTTAAATCACTAGCTCCTCACATCTCATTTTAATACATTATCTAATCTTATTTTAAAATTATTGTTATTATTGTTATTGAGATGGAGTCTTGTTCAGTCACCCAGGCTGGAGAGTGATGACAAGATCTCAGCTCAGTGCAGTCCACCTCCAGGGCTCAAGCAATTCTCCTGCCTCAGCCTCCTGAGTAGCTGGGACTACAGGTGTGCCCCACCACACCTAGCTGATTTTTTGTATTTTTAGTAGAGATGGGGTTTCACCATGTTGGCCATGTTGGTCTCGAACTCCTGACCTCAGGTGATCCGCCAACCTCAGCCTCCCAAAGCCCTGGAATTACAGGTGTGAGCCACCGTGCCCAGCCTATTATTATTATTTTTTGAGACAGGGTCTTGCTTTGTTGCCCCTGCTGGAATGCAATGGCGAAATCACGGCTCACTGCAGTCTTAACCTCCCAGGCTCAAGTAATCCTCCCACCTCAGCTTCCCATATAGCTGGGACTACAGGCACACATCACCACACCCAGCTAATTTTGTTTATTTTTTGTAGAGATGAGGTCTCCCTATGTTGCCCAGGCTGGGCTCAAACTCCTGGACTCAAGGGATCCTCCCACCTCAGCCTCCCAAAGTACTAGCATTATTTAATTTTAATCTTTATAAAATCCTGTATTATCTTCATTATACAGATGAGAAAACTAAGGCTCAGAAAAAAATTTAATTACTCTTATTTTGCACAACTAGTAAAGGCAGAGGGCAGCTCTGTCAAAAAGCAGGTCCCTTTGTTTCTGTTTAATCCCTGTAAACACTCCTCCTTAAACCTAGTAGGGCACAACAGATAAGGCTTGTTAACAATGTGGGATATGAAAAGAATGTGAGATGAATAATATGCCACAGGGTGGTTGATGTAATTTTTCCAATAATTTAATTAATATTAATAGAGTTTTTCTCATGGGCAAGGAAGATCCTTTGCTGTATCACATGGAGGATAATAAAAGTAACATATAGATAACAGCTCACACAGCATGTTCATATGATAACTAATTTCCATATCTATTTTATGAAGTAGGAATTATCATTGTCTTCCAATTCTAGATGCAGGACTGAGAATTGCAAAGATTAAGTGGCATGGCCGAGATTTCATGGTTGATTCATATCTGAATCCGGCTTCAAATTCAAGCATATGTCTTCTGGCTCCACTCCTCTGGCACTTTTCCCTGTGCCTGCTCTCTTTCTGCATTATGGAGGCTAACATGTACATAAATAAATTTATAATACAATGTAAAAGTGGTAAGTGCTGTAAGAGATATAAAGTGCAGTCAGGGGCCAAGCACAGTGGCTCATGCCTGTATCCCAGCATTTTGGGAGGCTGAGGCAGGTGGATCACTTGCGGTCAGGAGTTCAGGACCAGCCAGGGCAACATAGCAAAAACCTGTCTCTACTAAAAATACAAAAATTAGCCAGGCCTGGTGGCACACACCTGTAATCCCAGCTACTCAGGGGGCCGAGGCACGAGAATTGCTTGAGCCTAGGAGACAGAGATTGCAGTGAGCCAAGATCGCACCACTGCACTCCAGCCTGAGCAAACATAGCAAGATTCTGTCTCAAAAAAATAAAATAAAATAAAATATCCGGTGCGGTGGCTCACACCTGTAATCCCCACATTTTGGGAGGCTGAGGCAGGTGGATCACGAGGTCAGGAATTCAAGACCAGCCTGACCAAGATGGTGAAACCCCACCTCTACTAAAAATGCAAAAATTAGCTGGGCGTGGTGGTGCACGCCTGTAGTCCCAGATGCTCGGTAGGCGGAGACAGGAGAATCGCTTAAACCTGAGAGGCGGAGGTTGCACTGAGCTGAGATCACTGCCACTGTCACAGAGCAAGACTCCACCTCAAAAACAAAAACAAAAAGCAAACCAAAAAATCTTGCAGGCAGACCAAATATAGGTGGAGGGATTGGGAAGGTTTCTTGGAGACATCTGTTGAATCTAATGTTCTCAAATGCAACTTTGACTGAATTCTAGAGCACATAAATCATGTTAGGAAAAACCTATAGCCCAGAAAGGTTGAAGAGAGATACTGAAACATTTTACCAGTCATTATAATAATCTGCAAGCCAATACAAGATTCTCAGGGCCAGAAATCATGCCTAATCACCTTGATGTTACATGTGACCTAGCACAGTAGTTTGCTTTCATTGGGTGCTGGGTAAATACTTGTTGGATTTCATTGAAAACTATTTCAACCTAAATGAAGAAGAGAAGGAAACAAAGTAAGTTGCTCCAACTTGTCCCTTGATTCAATGGTGATGCATTTAGTAGAGATGGAACCCCAATTGGGAAGGAGTGTGTTTAGGAATGGGAGAAAACAAAATACCTAAACAATGAGCAGCTTTTACTTTCAGGGAGGCTATGAAACAACTTGGGGTCATAGTAGGAGGCTATTATTAAAAGGAAAACACCCTGAGTACAAAGAAGAAGGATTCATTTTCAGGGAGACAGACACTCCAATAGGGTGTTCTTTGTGTCACCTTCAGAATGATCCTTTTAAAAACTGGAAATCTCTGCAGAATATCACTGTCGAAAAGAAATGCTCTCCACTTCCCCTTAAGATATCTGACTTTGTTCAAAACAAAACCCAATAGTTCTCTGGACCTGCTTGTCCAACTGCACAGCTATCCCTCTACTTTTTATCTCTAGGCCTAGGGGCTCAGTTCATTGAGCAACGTTACCCTTATTCCCACACAGACAGCCCTCCTTCTGTCTGTTTTAAACGTGTTTCTCTCTTCTCTCCTGGAGAATTCAAAATGCCAGCCAGACTTTCTTCCATCTGGCGATCCTCTATTTCTCTGTCTGATAGATTCATAAGTTCATTCATTCATTCATCAGCCAGTACTGATAGAGCCCCTGGGTGCTGAGGATGCGACGTTAAACAGACAGCTGAAGAAGCAAAGTTTTAGTAAGAAAACTTGGAAACCTTATGGCCTGAGCAGCCCAACTCTCCTTCATTGTCATGTCCTTATCTCTATAAGTTAGAAGCCTTGTGACTTCACCTATAGGTGTCTTCAGTGTGTCCCCTCAGAAGCAAAGAAGTACTAAACCAGCAACCACTACAAGTAAGACTTCACATTTTCTTAAATAGAAGGCATATATACATGCACTATCATTCACTTTCAATTAGTTATACTAATAGCAGGTAACAGTTATTGGCACTCTCTATGTAGCAGTCCCTATCCTATAGTAACTTATTTAATACCCACCACAGCCCCTATTATCATCCTCATTTGGTGGCTGGAGAAACTAAGGGGCAGAGGACTTGATTGTAAGTGGTGAAGACCTTATGTTCCTTTGAAACTCAAGGGACTAGAATAAGTAAACTTCAAATCAATCAGATTAAGAATGGCCAAGGGTGGGGGTGAAGAGAGGAGAAAGAATGCTAAGCAAATTGATGACAATAAGAGGTTCACTTGGTTGAAGTATAGCCGCCTCTAATAAACTGACATGAGATACAAGAGTCTGTGCTGTATATCTGACAGTCTATCATTTCTGGACACACTCATGACTTTCATTGGAATAGCTAGCAAAGTTTTATAAGGATTACCTCATCAACCTTCACAACAGTTCTAGCAAGGCCTATGTAGTATGATGCCAAGTGTGTGGCTGGAATGACTGACACACCGGGAGGCCACGTAACTTTGCAGAGTCACAATGTGAGTCAGTGTCTGAACCAAAGAGAGAAACCAGGCTCTCAGGTGTCCAAGTATAGCACCATATTTTCCCGGACCCCTAAAACATTTTTCCTTGATTAATCCCCTACTCAAACCAAGACCCTTAGCCCCAATAATGGGCAACGCTTCTATTATTTTTAACATCATTGAAGGCAGGTCAGAGTGTTGGGAGGTAACAGAAAAAGCACTAGGCTAGGAGCCTGGACTTTGGGTTCCAGTGCTGCTCTTTATATCTGCCGTGTGATTTGAGGAAACACGTACCACCTCCCTCCTCTCAGGTTTCCCCTGCAATAAAACAACAGGGTAGAACCAGGCACCTTCTAAAGTACCCTCATTGCCAATAGTCTACGATAGGAGAATGACATCCACATACTTTATTAGATTATAACTGAAAGTTACATCAGTCAGCTGCCTAGTATTCAGGATTTAAATCTTTAGAGCAGTAGTTACTTTTTCATTTCCAGAAAGTTTTAAGATGCAATTGTATAAAAAGGCAAGGGGAGGTAACAGCAGAAAATGGGATCCTCCAGTAAAGGTAGAGACCAAATAAAAAACAGAAGGACTCTAGAGAGAAGGAGATGGATGCAGCTGTTTGTTGGTAAATACAGTAGTCCTATCATATAAGCCAACAAGGTCTAACATTCCAGAGTGCCACCTAGTTAACCAGGAAGATGTTGCCTTTTTTATCAGCTTCTTAACGGAAACAACCCAAACGTCCATCAGTAGAGAAGATTTGATCAAATCAGTCATGCTATACACAGGGATCCATTGCATCATATGGAAAGATCTCCAAGACATCAAATGGTCAAGTAAAAAGAGAAAAATGCACAATAATATGTTTTAGTATGGTGGTTAAAAATTGCCAGGCATGGTGGCTCACGCCTGTAATTCTAACAGTTTGGGAGGCTGAGGCAGGAAGATCGCTTGAGCTCAGGAGGCCAAGACCAGCCTGGCCAATGTAGTAAGACCCTGTCTCTATTAAAATAAAATTTTTAGGCCGGGCGTGGTGGCTCACGCCTGTAATCCCAGCACTTTGGGAGGTCAAGGTGGGCGGATCATGAGGTCAGGAGATCGAGACCATCCTGGCTAACATGGTGAAACCCCGTCTCTACTAAAAATACAAAAAAATTAGCCAGGCATGGTGGTGGGTGCCTGTAGTCCCAGCTACTCAGGAGGCTGAGGCAGGAGAATGGCGTGAACCCGGGAGGCGGAGCTTGCAGTGAGCCAAGATCTGCCACTGCACTCCAGCCTGGGCGACAGAGCGAGACTCTGTCTCAAAAAAAAAAAGAAATTTTAAAAAGAAAAATATATATGTTTATATATTTATAATATATAAATATCTGAATATCTCAGAAAGATACACAAGAAACTAGAGTAGGTGAAAGACTCAATTTTTTCTTTATATACTTTGATAGCTTTTGATTCATTTTGATTTATATGCATGTATGCATGTTTACTTCTTTTTTTTTCTTTTTTGAGTCAGGGTCTCACTCTGTCACCCTGGCTGCAGTGCAGCAATCTGATCATAGTTCACTGCAGCCTGCAACTCCTGGGCTCAAGCAATCCTCCCTCCTCAGCCTCCCAAAGTGCTGGGATTACAGTCTTGAGTCACCACACCCCTTCTCATTTTTACTTACTTAAAATATAAATTACTAATATTTCTGAAACTAACCTTTTCAGTCTTTCCTGGCAATGTGGCTTTTGCTGCCATCATACTACTGAGACTGTTCTCACAAAAGTTATTACAACAACTCCTTGTCGTGACTTTTGTACTCCTGCTCCTTTTTTGGCCTCCATAGCTTGTAGTTCTTATGAGTGTCCTTTTGTTCTTTTTTTTTTTTTTTTTTTTTGAGATGGAGTCTCTCTATCGCCCAGGCTGGAGTGCAGTGACACCATCTGGGCTCACTGCAAACTCTGCCTCCCGGGTTCAAGTGATTTTCTCCTGCCTCAGTCTCCCGAGTAGCTGAGATTACAGGCGCCTGCCACCACGCCTAGCTAATTTTTGTATTTTTAGTAGAGATGGGTTTTTGCCATGTTGTCTAGGCTGGAGTTCTTAAAACTATCTTCTCTCTCTGGTTCCAGGGCCTTCCCTTAGGCACCTGGTTTTCTGTCACTTTTCAAATCCCTTTTCGGCTGCCCTTTTCACCTCCTTTGTTTGTTTGCCTTCCCAGCAGGGCAGCTACTCAACTCTCTCCATCCTTATTTCCCTCTGTCCTTTACTGTCCCCAACTTGGCTCTCAATGATCTCTTTCCGGCTACAACTCTCATCTCTATGCAGGTGGTTCCCTAATCTGAATCTCAGCTCCTGATCCCTTTCCTGAGTAGCTTCCTAAAGCTTGTTGAGCATTTTAACCCAGATATAGTCCAGGATTTCAAATTCAACATATCAAAAACAAACTCATGAGATTTCCCTCTTACTTGGCTTCTAGTCCCAGTCTCCCAAATTCTACTAATGACACCCTTCGCTGCTTAAAATGTGTCATCCCTGAGCTCCCCCTTTCTCTCATCTCACCCCATGCAAGCAATCCAAATATCTCTCACTTCCATGTACTCTTTTCCATTCCCACAAATATCTTATTTCCTCTCACATACTCCCACTGCTTCCCTCTTTTGAACTTACACCTTAACATATTAATCTTCCTAAACCAAACTTTGAGGATTCAACAAATACTCAGTCAGCAAACTTTTGTGATTTCAGACCATGTGTCTGAGATTGTGCTAGGCCTTTCACATACTGAATCTTATTTAATTTAATCATAAAATAGCATGTAACGTAGTGTTAAATTTGGCCGAAGGCTGCCTCCATACACAGCAAACTGCAACCTAATTTAGTACATAAACAAACTGCAATCTAATGTGAGAGTATATTCTTGTAACAAGTAACTGAATCTCAGCCAATCATAGCCACCAAGCTCTCAGCCAATCACAAGCTGCAGTAGGCTCAGACATGTCCAAATAAGGCAAACTACAAGCTGCAACCAATCAGGTTATTTCTGTATGTCACTTTTTCTTTTTTCTGTCTATAAATATTGCCTGCCCACATTGCTGAGTGGAACTCTGTGGACCTTTAAGGGTTTAGGGTGCTGATCTGATTCATGAATCATTTGTTGGTTCAAATAAACTCTGCTAAATTTAATTTGTCTCTAAACGTTTTTTAAAACAATAGAGATTAGCCTCATTTTATACATGAAAAATGGAGGCTCAGAAAGACTGAGGAAATTCCTTAAGATTTTATGATAAGAGCAGAATTGATGCTCAAACTCATGGTTCCTGAATTCAAGTTCAGGAATCTTTCCTGCACTTGAACTCAACTGCTCACTCAACAGCTTAGTGGCTATGCATTGCTTACCAGATATAAACATTTGCCTTGACTTTGAAGATCCTCTACAACATATCCTATCTTTACATTCATATTTCCCTAGTGTCCTCCTGTATATATCAAGCCAAATGACTCTAAGGACTTTCAACATATTTAAGCCTTTCTAAGGCTTATTGGTTTGGCCTTTGTTAACCTTTCTCTATAATGCCATTCATGAGCCCAACATGAGCTATGGCAAACTTCTCATCTTTAAATAATGATTTTAATGCCCCCTCTTCCATAAAGCTTTCCCTGCCCCACTCTTGGCTCCCTGCTATATCTGTGCTGTCTTGTGGTATGTTTTGTCTTGAATTGTAATTCTTTCTGTGCTTCATAAAGGAAAAGACAATCTTATTCTGCTTCACTAGCAGTGCTTTATACATAATAGACCACAGCAAGTATTTCTTGAATAGATGAAATAATCAGTGAATTAACATGTAACAAAAAAATACATACTGACAACACATTCTAGGGCCATGAAATAGATCAATATAACTTGACTAGCTTATATGGGAATTAAAAATGGAAAGTTGATCTCCTTAATGCTATACTGAGTGGTTCCCAGTGGTTCCTAAACACAGAGCTATTAGGTTTTATTAAAATTTATTCTGAGAATATGTAGTGATTTTTAATACACCTGATTTTTTTTCCTCTGAAGGACTATTTTTTATTATGAGATAATTTTCTTTCTGCTCTTTTGCTATTAAAATGCTTTCTCTTATGAAATGATAGTCGTTGTAGATACTAATTGAGCTTCTGTGTAGTCTTCTTTAGTAAAATGAAATATAATACCCTTATATTCACTTCTCTCCAATTCATTCATTCATTTAAGAAACTTGGTTGCGGCGGGGCGCGGTGGCTCAAGCCTGTAATCCCAGCACTTTGGGAGGCCGAGACGGGCGGATCACGAGGTCAGGAGATCGAGACCATCCCAACATGGGCTAATATGGTGAAACCCCATCTCCACTAAAAAATACAAAAAACTAGCCGGGTGAGGTGGCGGGCGCCTGTAGTCCCAGCTACTCGGGAGGCTGAGGCAGGAGAATGGTGTGAACCCGGGAGGCAGAGCTTGCAGTGAGCTGAGATCTGGCCACTGCACTCCAGCCTGGGCGACAGAGCGAGACTCCGTCTCAAAAAAAAAAAAAAAAAAAAAAAGAAACTTGGTTGCACTGTGAAATCCCAGAGTGTGGAGGTCATTGCTCTAATTAACTGAACTAAGTGACTTAGTCCTGATTGCTTCTTTAACAAAACTGGCTCCTAATATCATTCAGAAAAACAAAGCAAAAATCTATTATCTTTGTGTATCATATTTGCTATGGAAACAGTCATTGTCGTTTCAAACACGTTGGTATTTGAACTAATTGTGGCATATGGGCTGAATTTTCTTTCTTTTTAAATCTCTAAAAATATAAATCAAATCTTCCTTTGAAACATTAGTTAGGAGCTATGCTTTAACTTTCATGAACCTCTTTTTAAATAGATTTTGAACCATCAGTGCATCAGAGGCAACAGTCATTTTGTTCCTTTCATTATGACCTATGGAAGGCTGGAAAAATATATTACACTTTTTTTTGATACTTTATCTTTTTAGTTAGGATACCAGGAGGATTTTGAATGTATGATTTGATTAACAGAAACAAAACATGGTGGCGTCCTTCCCTGATTTAGCTTTCTCATCTGTTCCCCATCTTCCTCCTAATTTTCTACATCAGAGAAATGTAACTTCCTGTTTACTTTCTTATGCTGTTAATTTAAAGGTTCTGGATAAAACTAGAAGAGGAAAATTATAGCTTGACGTTGAGAATTTGAAAAGGCGAAAGCTTGTGGCATCCAAAATGATATTCTTTATAGAATTTAGATAGCTCAGAATGTTAACTTTTGCCATATGAGAAACACTTTACTTTTAGATTATTCAAAATGAAAGCTGGAATGGGAAAGAAAAGAAAAGCAACAGCAACAACAACAAAGCCTAGTGGGTTAAAAATGTGCTGACCTAGTCCTTCACAAATCCAAAATAAAAGGTTTCTTTAAAAATAGAAGAAATACTCTAGTGCTTTTACTAATCTATTTAAAAATCTGCTTAAGCCCCTTTCTTACTGTATTTTTTCTCTTTTTCCTTACCGTATTTTAAACCATTTTTTGTTACGTGAAATTAGTGAACACAATCCAGAATAATTACAGCCATTTGAAATACAATTCAGAATAACAACCATTTATGAATAAAATTAGGAAATTTTTATTGATTTATAACTAAAACTGGAAATTGAAGAACTTGCCTGGATGTGTGCTAATAGTAAACCATTATTCCCCTACCAAGCCTTATATGTTTACCTTCATATTCACATAAAGGGGTTGGTCCAAGCAGGTTGTATACCTGTAATCATTTAACTTTTTACTTTGCGTGAAATGAATTTTATTGTTTACCTTCCATCAGCCACTTGGGTAGTCAGGTTAACTTTTCAGAGTGAAGGTAGGAATGGGAAACTGGAGTTGAAACGTGGACTGTGGGGGCAGGGTTGAACAGGAGGTGGTAGTAGCTACAGCCTGTACCCAAATCTTAGGCAGTTTCTTTTTTTTAAAGTATGTTATTTTTTTCATCAGGAAGAGGAAAAACAGTATAAATGATTTTATTTATTTATTTATTTATTTATTTTTTGAGACAGGCCCACTCTGTTGCCCAGGCTGGAGTGCAGTGGTGCAATCACAGCTCACTACAGCCTCAACCTCCCAAGCTTAAGTGATCCTTCCACCTCAGCCTCCTGAGTAGCTGGGACCACAGGCGCAAGCCACCATGCCCAACTAATTTTTTGTTATTTTTTCTTTTTTGTAGAGACGAGGATCTCACTTGTTGCCCAGACTGGTCTCAAATTCCTGGGCTCAAGCAATCCTCCCGCTCGGCCTCCCAGATTTCTGGGATTACAGGCATGAGCCACCGTGCCTGGACAAAAACAGTATAAATAATTTAAAGATCCCTACATCAAGACTACAAATAAAGCTAGATAGCCTTCTAATCACGGCTGGGCGCGGTGGCTCAAGCCTGTAATCCCAGCACTTTGGGAGGCTGAGACGGGCGGATCACGAGGTCAGGAGATCGAGACCATCCTGGCTAACACGGTGAAACCCCGTCTCTACTAAAAAATACAAAAAACTAGCTGGGCGAGGTGGTGGGTTCCTGTAGTCCCAGCTACTCAGGAGGCTGAGGCAGGAGAAGGGCGTAAACCCGGGAGGTGGAGCTTGCAGTGAGCGGAGATCCGGCCACTGCACTCCAGCCTGGGCGACAGAGCCAGACTCCGTCTCAAAAAAAAAAAAACACACTGTTTTTCTAATAATGAAAGCAATCCATATTCATTCATTTAATTTTAAAAAGAAAAGCAAATGGAGGAAATAAACATTTATAATTTAATTATCTACAGATATCCTTTGTATATCTTTCCATTCACTTTGTGCCCAAATGGTATCATATTGTACATCCCATTTATAACTTCTTTCATAAAACAATATTATTACTATCATTTGATATTGGTAAATATTAATCTAAAACATAAATTTAATGCATAATAGAATTCCATTATAAAGATACATCCTTTTATTTCTTATTTTGACCAAGCCCCTGTTAAGGATATGTTCATTCTTTCTAGATTTTTGTTTTTATGGAATAACAGTGTGACATTGTAAAGAATACCCTTGAACATACATTTTTGCCTACCTTGCTGATTATTCTTAGATGTGTACAAATTTGTTTATCAACTCTTTTTTTTTTTTTTTAGATTGAGTCTCGCTCTGTCGCCAGGCTAGAGTCCAGTGGCATGATCTCGGCTCAGTGCGACCTCTGTGTCCTGGGTTAAAGTGATTCTCCTGCCTCAGCCTCCCAAGTATCTGGGACTACAGGCGTGCAGCACCACGCCCAGCTAATTTTTATATTTTTAGTAGAGATGGGGTTTCACCATGTTGGCCAGGAAGGTTTCGATCTCTTGACCTCGTGATCCTCCCACCTTGGCCTCCCAAACTGCTGGAATTACAGGTGTGAGCCACCATGCCCAGACTATCAATTCTTTGTCTATGAAATGCAGTAATTTTTCCAAGTTTATCATTTCTCTTTTAGTGTTAGTGTTAGCATTTTGGGTTGCATTTGTTCTTCTGTAGTCAAGTCTATCAATCTTTTACAATTTCTGTCTTAGATGTCAACCTTAGAAAAGTCCTTATTCCCCTGCCATCCCCACCCAAAAGGCTATGTGGCTGAATACATAAATATTCATGTAATAAATGAACAAATGTGTTGATCCATACATTTTGTCTCCAGAGATATTTAGACTCCTCTGTTTTGATCTCAGGAACATTTTAGCTCTGCATACTAACACAAGTGTTTAAATCAGAATTTTATCAAATAGGTTGATTGTGAAGATAGTGTTTTTAGGGTGAGCACCAGTCGGCTAGCTTATTTTATCAACTTTCTCTACTCTGCAGTTAAACTATTCTCATTTTTTCATTTTCTTTTGATGTTTTACTGAAAATATTTTTATTGGGATTAGTAATGTTCCATGTCAATTTACAATAAAGATTTTATTGTATTGCACAACTTTTTTTTTGTCCACATCAAATTCTAACAGCAAGAGCTTTCGCTATCATAAATTTTCTTTTTTGGACATAATTTTTAACAAGTTCAGTTTTCCCCAGTCACATATTCATAGCTCTAATTTTGTTAAAAAAAGATGTGATTCTCCAAGCAAAACTTTTTATCTATTACAACTTTTACATTATGCAATCTGGTCCATTGTCCTTTTTATTTCATATGGATTATTTCTACTAGCAGTTTTTATTATGAATTGAATAAAAGACTGATGGGCTGAGAACTGATATTGTAAATTATGCTACCATACCACACAAGAGCGCAGGACCTCTCTGTCAGCCCAGGCAGTGTTAAGTGATGTGACAGTTCAAAATAGGTCTACAAATCATTTGATATTCTCTTCAAAAGGTGGAGCCTGATTCCTCTTCCTTTGAACATGTGCTGGACCTCCCAGAGAAAAGAATTGGAACACAATTCCAAAGAATTTTAAAAAGCATAAGAGATAGCATCCATAACATAGTCACTGCAGAGTAGGCCGTAAAAGGCATTGCAGCTTCCTTCTTACTCTTCTGGAAGTACACCCCCAGCCCCGCGGAAATCACACTGCCATGTTGGGATACTCAAAAGGCCTATGAAGGGACCCACTGAGGTTGCCTGCCAAAAGCCATGTCAGTGAGCCATATTGGAGACAAATCCTCCAGTCTTTGTCAAGCCTTCGATAGACAGCAGCCCAGCCAATAGCCTCATGAAAGATTGAGCCACAATGATTCTGCTAAACTGCTCCTGGATTCTCAACACTCAGAAACTGTGTGAGATAGTTTTGAGTTAATTTGTTAAATAGCAATAGATGGCTAATAAAGGGGATAAGCCAGTGAGTCAGGAGGAAGGGTCAGAAAAGACTTCCCGGAAATGGTACTTGGGTGGTAGTTTGCCCTCCATCATTAGTGCTAAAGCAAATGCCCCTCTACGTGTTACTCCTCCACCTGCCTCACCAGACCTTCTCCTTACAACCCTACTTTTCTACCTTCTTGTCCTTATCCTTGTTTTCCTCCCCATTCTCTCTCTCCCTTCCTTTTCTCTTCCCAATCAGATAGCAATGAAAAGAGTTGTATGAATTGGTCTGGATTTTTGTGAGTGTGTGTGTGAAAATGAAACAGCTTTGATTATTACATATTACCACCACCTCCCCCATCCAAATTACTTCCATGGGGCGGATTTATATGTGATAGATTCTCCACTCCTCCTCCCAATCCTCCAGCAGCCTCTTTATTTATTTTGTGTCTATTTTGGGTGGGCAAACCTAGAATTTCAAATGAACTCTTTGGGGAAATAGTTATTTTATAGTCAAACTTTAGGGAATGTTAAAATCAATTATACTACAGAAACAGTGATTTTAAGTAGTTAAATTATGTCGTTGATTTTTATTCATGAACAGAACAAAAAGAATGGATCCACAAACACAAAATGTATTTTGCCATGGAGAAAACTTGCTGACAGAGATGGGATGAACAGCTGAAAATACAAAAGTAAAAGCTATTTGTACTTCTTTTCAAAAATTTTTCACTGGTGTGGCGAAATTGCTTATAGAATAGCCCATTCTACTTAGAACTCAATGCTTATAAATGACAGAGGATATATTTGTAGTTTATGTAATAATAGATTTTCAACGTATTTACTCGTATCACTCACACAAGTAAAACATTTTAATCGTCTCTTACTTGTTTTTTGTTTGTTTGTTGTTTTTGTTTTTGTTTCGAGATGGTCTTTCTCTGTCTCCCAGGCTGGAGTGCAGGCGCGTGATCTCAGCTCACTGCAAGCTCCACCTCCTGGGTTCACGCCATTCTTCTGCCTCAGCCTCCCAAGTAGCTGGGACTACAGGCGCCCACCACCACGCCCGGCTAATATTTTGTACTTTTAGTAGAGACGGGGTTTCACCGTGTTAGCCAGGATAGTCTTGATCTCCTGACCTCGTGATCCACCTGCTTTGGCCTCTCAAAGTGCTCGAATTACAGGCGTGAGCCACCTCGCCCGGCCTACTTGTTTTCAACAAATGCATTAGCAGTTATTCTTTAGGGTCCATCAGCTGTAATACGCTTTGTGGCTTGAGATAATTTCTTTCACTCTATAAATTATTTTTCTCCAAACACTTCCAGCTGAAGAGTTAGATAGTATAGCATTTTATGGAATAATTTTATGTGACAAAGCAATACATTTTCAAAATATTATGTGTTACAGTAGCATCTCATTATAGCATGACTCTGCATAGAGCTATCTCTTCTGAAACATAACTAATTATAGTAAAAGTTTGAACCATTGCTTAGTCTATAAGTTGCATACAGGCTAACACCCACTCCCAAATAGAATACCAACATTTATTTAAAAGTATCATTGGCTTAATTTTAAATCTCTTAATGAAGATTAAAAGCAGCATTCAATTTAGAAAAATGATTTCTACTCAGCATTGCTCCAGTTGACGAAAACTGCAAAAAACAATTATAATTCAAAGGACTATATTGTGTTGCTTTAGACATTCCATGAGCCTGGAGAAAATGCCGAAGGAAACAATACAGGGGACAGCCCTGCCTGGTGGAAAGAAGGGTCAAGTGACCTCACAGGCTGGTTCATCCTTGAATTCTGCAACACTTTGGTGGATACTGACAGTTTTGTGGAACTTCTTAAAAATTGAGTATTGCATTATTTTAAGAAAGTATTAATTATTGTAGTTTAGACACTAAGTGACTTTTACCATAATCAGTTTTTAAACTGATTCAGTAGGATCTCAGGTACCTTTTCTAAGAGGAAATGCTGTAAAAGAAAACAAATTACCACACTTTTCCCAAACGAACGTCTTAGTTCTTGCTAGATTCCAAATGAAACTAAAACTACATTATGTAACAAATGCTTGCCAAGAGTATGATTGGTTTTTAATCAAAGGTCTCATTGAAACACCCACTTCCCTAATTGCATCCTTTCTCCAAAAATTGAGAACACAACTTATGAAGGGAGAAAATCAGGCTCTACCATTTATAAAATGTTTGATTTGTTTTACTTGGTGTGTGTGTTTTTAGAATTTCCAAAAAAAAGTAATCCTTTGACACCAAGTTGTATGATGAATAAAGTGTTCCAGCCAAGTCATAAATCTCAGCAAAGGGAGGTTTAAATGGCGAGTGTTGGGCAGGACAGTGCCCTCACTGCAATACAACTTCTCTGCTCAAACAAAGACTCATTCATGAGTCAAGTCAGCCACTTAATGCTTGAGTCTGTCACCAGCTAAATATAAGATTGCTAGAGCTGTTAGTGAAGTTTATCAGGAAAACTCGAAGGCATGGAAAGAAACATACGAAAACGTACTGGGCATCTTTTTATGCATCAGACTTCTTATAAACCAAAAATTATTTGTGCACATATATTTCATTAGGAAATAATGAGTTTCACAAAACTGAGAAACTTAAAGTTCAGCGTATCACACAACCAATTTGTTTTTGCTTTTTTTTTTTTTTAATTTCCTATTCCGTCTTAAAACATATAACCAGGTTGGGCACAGTGGCTCACACCTGTAATCTCAGCACTTTGAGAGGCCTAGGTGGGAGGATTGCTTAAGGCCAGGAGTTTGAGACCAGTCAAACATAGTAAGACTCTGTCTCTACAAAAATAAAAATAAAAAAGAAATCCAGCATTATCTCCAGAGAAGTAAATTTTAAAAAATAATTTTAAAACTATAACCATCTTTAAAATATACATATCTTTTTAAAAGATATACATATATATTATATATATATATAAAACCATCTTTTAACTAGAAAAGTCAAACAACCATTAAAAGCCAAGGTTTACTGTTCAAATGTGGTATAATTCTCACTTAAAAAGGGAAATCAGAGTAATCATAATGGAACTGTTTATAGACCAGCTCCTCTTTTGTGGGTTGTAATCTTATTTTAGGACCTAATTAGAGAAGATTCCTTTTTGATACTTTCTCTACTGGATTACAAGGAATATGTTATAGAGAATGTTCTGCCAGAAAAACTAAAATAAAAATAGTGTAAGAATAGATCAGTATAACCATTCTCAACATTTTTTATTCTCAACTCCCCATTTTAAATTTCTCATATCATTTGTCCATTAAAATACCTAAAACAGGAGAAGCATGTCCCACAAGCCTCTTTTTTAAAGGCTTAAAAACAGAAGAGGAGGACTATACAGGCATAAGAGGCTAGCTCTGTTTATACCTCTCTGCTGCAACCACTTTTGGAAGTTTTCCTGCCCTGGGTGAGTCCCTTGTGCTTCCCTCTCACACTGCACTCCCACCCAGCAGCAGTGCATGGCCTGTTGGAGACCCTGGTAATATTAGGCAGTGCAGTGAAATGGAAGAATCACTGCATCGAGGTGCCTCCACAGGATGAGTTTTACTCTCAGCTCTACACTTAACCACAGGGAAATGTGCTTGACTCAGACTCAATTTTCCCATTCTGAAATAAGAGTGTTGAAAAAAATGCTAGTAACCGTAAAATTCTGTGGTCTAAGTAAATCAAATCACTTTTAGCATCTGGGTCTGCCTTTTAAATTACTGGGTTTTTTTTTTTTTTTTTTTTGAGATGGAGTTTCACTCTTTTGCCCAGGCTCTTTTTGCGCCTGGCCAGATTACTTTCTATAGTTACATAAAGAATTGGCTTGGCGCGGTGGCTCATGCCTGTAATCCCAGCACTTTGGAAGGCCAAGATGAGAGGATCACTTGAGGTCAGGAGTTCCAGAGCACTCTGGCCAACGTGGTGAAACCCTGTCTCTACTAAAAATACAAAAATTAGCCAGGCATGGTGGCACACGCCTGTAGTCCCAGCTACTCAGGAGGCTGAGGTGGGAGAATCGCTTGAACCCGGGAGGCGGAGGTTGCAGTGAGCAGAGATTGTGCCATTGCACTCCAGCCCCAGCAATAGAGCGAGACTCCGTCTAAAAAAAAAAAACAAAACACAAAAACCTGTTACTCTCTATTACTTTGCTTCTTTCTTTCCTTCCTTCTTTTCTTTTTTCTTTCTTTCTTTCTTTCTCTCTTTCTCTCTCTCTCTCTTTCTCTCTCTCTCTTTATTTCTTTTTAGAGACAGGCTCTTGCTCTGTCACCCAGGCAGGTAGGCAGTGGCATGATCTCTGCTCACTGTAGCCTTGGCCTCCCAGGCTCAAGCAATCCTCCCACCTCAGCCTCCCGAGTAGCTGGGACTACAGGCATGTGACCCCACACCCAGCTAATGTTGCCCAGGCTGATTTGTTACTTTCCAATGTACTCACTTTATTGTTGGTCTTGGGTGCATCCCTTTTAATTCTTGTCCTTTTTCCCCTTGGTCCTGTCTCCTCCTGGTTGCTCAGCAGTATTCCTCTCTCTATCCTTATGCTCCACCCCCAGCCAATTATTTCACCTTTTCCTTCATCATTCACTCGTTTTCACTAAACACTGCTGTCTTCACTCTTTTGCTTTAGTGAAGAAATTTGAGCAAGTACTGCTTGATTTTAAATTATTTCATTTTTGCTGTGAAGAAAAGAAGAAAATACTGTTATTAAGTCAATATTTCATAAGACATCTTTAATCAAGTTGAAAATGTTAGAAAAATGTTTCTAACATCATGCAATATGTCATTACTATATTAAGACACTAATGTAATTATTTGAAGGTATAAATAACTCAGTATTGGTTCTACTGTATTTAATTTTATTTTGTTTGTTGGTTGGTTTTTTTTTTTGAGACGGAGTCTCGCTCTGTCGCCCAGGCTGGGGTGCAGTGGCCGGATCTCAGCTCACTGCAAGCTCCGCCTCCCGGGTTTACGCCATTCTCCTGCCTCAGCCTCCAGAGTAGCTGGGACTACAGGCGCCCGCCACCTCGCCCAGCTAGTTTTTTTGTATTTTTTAGTAGAGACGGGGTTTCACCGTGTTAGCCAGGATGGTCTCGATCTCCTGACCTCGTGATCCGCCCGTCTCGGCCTCCCAAAGTGCTGGAAGTGCTGGGATTACAGGCTTGAGCCACCGTGCCCGGCCTTATTTTAAAATATTTCAAGCTTACCAAAAGTTACAGAATATTGTAAAGTATTGACCACTGATCTTTGTCAAATCTGAATATTTTGCTATTTTTGCTTCAACTTTTTTTTTTTTTTGAGATGGAATCTCACTCGTTGCCCAGGTTGGAGTGCAGTGGCACGATCTCGGCTCACTGCAAGCTCCGCCTCCCGGGTTCACGCCATTCTCCTGCCTCAGCCTCCATTTGCTTCAATTTTCAAAAATAAATGTTACAGATGCAATTGAAACCTTTTGGGGGGAGGGGGAGCAATGGCTCATACCTGTAATCCCAGCATTTTGAGAGGCTGAGGCGGGCAGATCACTTCAGGTCAGGAGTTCGAAACCAGCCTGGACAACCTGGGCAAAACCCCATCTCTAGTAAAAATACAAAAATTAGCCAGGCGTGGTGACACACACCTGTAATCCCAGCTACTCGGGAGGCTGAGGCGCTAGAATCCCTGGAACCCAGGAGGTGGAGGTTGCAGCCGTGAGAGAGAGAGAGAGAAAAGAGGCCGGATGCAGTGGCTCACACCTGTAATCCCAGCACTTTGGGAGGCCAGGCAGGCGGATTATGAGTTCAGGAGATTGAGACCATCCTGGCTAACAGGGTCTAACCCCATCTCTACTAAAAATGCAAAAAATTAGCTGGGCGTGGTGACAGGCACCTGTAGTCCTAGCTACTCGGGAGGCTGAGGCAGGAGAATGGCGTGAACCCGGGAGGCAGAGCTTGCAGTGAGCCGAGATGGCGCCACTGCACTCCAGCCTGGGCGACACAGAGAGACTACATCTCAAAAAAAAAAAAAAAAAAAAAAAAAAAAGGAAAGGAAAGAGGGGAGCGGGGCGGGGGCGGGGGGAGGGGGAAGGGAGGAAGGGAGGCAGGCAGGCAGGAAGAGAAAGAAAGAAAAAGAGAAAAAGAAAGAGATCTTCTGTACACTCTTCCCCATTCGATTCCTCACCCTCTACCTTACATGCACGCACCATTATACACCAAATGTTTTTGCTTTTTATAATGTTATTATTTATGAATGTGTAGCAAGTAAAACAAAACCTGTACTGACATGTTTTTAAATTTCATATTAACGATGTCATACTACCTTTCAATGTTGAGATTTACCTATCTTGACACATTTAGCTCAAGTTCATTCACTTCCAGTGCTGGATAGCGTTCTTTTATACAAAAACACCACCATTTGTTTATGCATTTTGCTGCTAGTGGATATTTAGGTGTTCTAGTTATTCACTGTTGCAAGCAGTGTTAGAATATTCTTGTACTTATTTTCTTGAGCACATGTAAGAGTTGTTAAGAGTTATGAATATGTGCATCTTTAACCTAACTATATATATCTAAATTGCTCTCGAAAGTGGATTGATCCGATTTAAGCTCCCACGAGCAGTATATGAGCTTCTCCTGTTTCACATCCATACCCGCATTTGGTATCATCAGACTTTCTGGTAGGATGAAATGCTAGCTCATTTTGGTTATGATTTGCATCTCTCTGATTACAAGTGAACTCGAGCATTTTTTTTTTTTTTTTTTTTTTTTTGGTTTGAGATGGAGTCTCGCTCTGTCGCCCAGGCTGGAGTGCAGTGGCCGGATCTCAGCTCCTTGCAAGCTCCGCCTCCCCGGTTTAGGCCATTCTCCTGTCTCAGCCTCCCGTGTAGGTGGAACTACAGGTGCCCGCCACCTCGCCCAGCTAGTTTTTTTGTATTTTTTAGTAGAGACGGGGTTTCACCGTGTTAGCCAGGATGGTCTCGATCTTCTGACCTCGTGATCCACCCGTCTCGGCCTCCCAAAGTGCTGGGAATACAGGCTTGAGCCACAGCGCCCGGCCGAGTTTTTTCTTCTGTAGCTTGCCTATTCCCATCTTTTGTCTGTTTTGCTTTTGTGTTGTCTTTATTCGACGTAAAATTTTCCTTTGCAGATTGTGTGAAATAGGTATTTAATTTTAGTTTTTTTCATATGATTAATGAGTTTTTCCAGCACCAATCGTTGGAAAGTTTGTCCTTTCCCCACCGATTTGTAATGTTGTATACAGTTTCCATGCATAAATGTTTTCATTTTTCAACTCTATTTGATGCTATTGATTTATTTTCCTATCCCTGCATCAATACCACAGTCTTTATTATCACATAAAGCTTAATTATAATACACTTTCTAAGATGGTAGGAAAAACTCCTTTACCTTGTTCTTTTTCTTTAGAAGTATCTCTTCGTATAAATTTCAGAAGTCATTTGCCAAAGCTCTGGAGCGATTTGCACTGGAATTACAATGAATTCAGAGACTAATTGGGGGAGAATGGACATTTTTACAGTATTGAATTTTCCAATGAGCAAAGTATATCTCTGCATTTATGTAGGTCTTCTTTCATCTCTTTCAATTAGTTTCGCAATTATTTTCTTAAAGGTCCCTGACATTTTTTTGTTGTTGTTAGTTTTAGTCCTAAGAATCTTAAGCATTTTGGTGCTGTTATGTTGATATATGTAGATGCAGTTCAGTTTTTTAAAACTCTATTGTTCTAATAATTTATTGATTCTCTAGATTTTCTATGCTAATTGTGATAGTTGATAACTTGTGAATTGTTGTAGTATAGTTTCTGTCTTTTCAATATTTATATCTTTCTTGTTTTACTTGTCTTACCGCTGTGACTTGAACTTCCAGTACAATGATGAATATAAATTGTGATAACAGGTTTCCATGGATGGTTCTTGACTTTAAAAGTAATACTTATAATAATTCACAAGTAAGTATCCTGTTTGTATAAGGTTTTGGAAGACAACCTTTATCAGATTAAGGAAGTTCCGTTTTATTCCAAGAGCTTTTGTTTTGTTTTAATCATGATGAGTATTATCTGTTCTGGTATGGACTATCAATTTTTGCATTTATTTTCATAATTGAGATTACCTCTGAACTTCCTTTACATTCTTTCTTTGTCTGATTGTGGCATAAAGAATACACTAATTACATAAATTATATTTGAAGGCATTCTTTTTCTGTTATCTGGAGCAGTATAAAATAGGATAATCAACTTGTTGAAGGTTTGATAGAACTTTACTGAGAAAATCTAGGTCTGATAGTATTTGTAGAGGAAGAATTTTTGCCTTTGAATCAACATTTTAAAAGTCAAAAGTCTATTCAGGGCTGGGTGCAATGGCTCACACCTGTAATTTCAGCACTTTGGAAAGCCAAAGGGGGAGGATCACTTGAGGCCAGGAGTTCAAGACCAGCCTGGCCAACATAGAGAAACCCTGTCTTTACTAAAAATACAAAGCCGGGCGTGGTGGTGCACAACTGTAATCCTAGCTACCTGGGCGTCTGAGGCAGGAGAATCTCTTGAACCCGGGAGGCGGAGGTTGCAATGAGCCCAGATCGTGCCACTGCACTCCAGCCTGGGGGATAAAGCAAGACTGTCCTCCCCACCCCAACAAAAAAAAAAGTCTATTCCGGCCTCCTATGAGTAAGTTTTGATCAATTATATTTTTCTAGGAACACTTTCTATTTCATCTATATTTTCAAATTGATTGATGTAATTGCTTATAGCATTCTCTCAGTATGTCAGTTTCTGCTTCACCTGTCGTTACGTCCCTTTTCTCGTTCCCAGTACTGCTTCTTTGTGCCTTGTCTCTTATGTTCTAGTTAGTCGTGCCAGAAGTATGTCTATCTTGTTAAACTTTTTTTAAAAACCAACTTTTGTTTTTATTGATCTTTGTTTTCTATATCATTAATTTTCTACTCTGTATTTCCTTCCTCTGCTTTCTTTGAGTTTACATTGTTCTCTTTATTAATAAATCTTAAGTTGATGCTACCTCACTAATTTTACTTTTTCTGTTTTTTCCTTTTTTTTTCTTCTTTATCAATGTGACCATGTAAGGCTATCAATTTCCCTCTAAGAACACCTTCAGCTTCAGCCTACAAGTTTTGATATATATATATGTTCATTATTTTTCGGTTACAAGAATTGCTAATTTACATTATTACTTCTTTCTCTTTTTTTTTTTTTAATTTTTGTGTTTGAGACAGGATCTCACTGTGTTGCCCAGGCTGGAGTTCAGTAGTGCAGTCATGGCTCACTATAGCCTTGACCTCCTGGGCTCAAGCAATCCTCCCACCTCAGCCTCCTGAGTAGCTGGGACTACAGGTGTGCACCACCATACCTGGCTAATTTTCGTATATTTTGTAGAGGTGGAGTCTCACCACGTTGCTTAGGCTGGCCTTGAACTGGTCTCAAGTGGTTGTCCGGCCTCAGCCTCCCAAAGTGCTGGGATTATAGGCACGAGCCACTGCACCTGGCCTATCAGGTAGCCTATTACTTCTTTTTTTGACATGAGAATTATTATTATTATTTAGACAGAGTCTTGCTCTATTGCCAGACTGGAGTGCAGTGGTGTAATCTCAGCTCACTGCAACCTCCACCTCCTGGGGTCAAGTGATTCTCCTGCCCCAGCCTCCTGAGTAGCTGGGATTACAGGCACGTGCCACCACACCCAGCTAATTTTTGTATTTTTCGTAGAGACGGGGTGTTTCACCATGTTGGCCAGGATGGTCTCGATCTCCTGACCTCGTGATTTGCCTGCCTTAGCCTCCCAAAGTGTTGGGATTACAGGCGTGAGCCACCATACCTGGCAGACATGAGAATTATTTAAAAGCATATTTTAATTGTGAAAAAATGTCCAAGATCCACAGTGAATTTTGACACCCAGAGTCAAAATTATCAAAATTTTGCCAAATTTATAAGTGTGTATTTTTAAATTTCCAAATGTGTGGAGTTTGTAGTTACCCCTTTTTGTTAACTTTGTTAATGATGTCTAACTTAATGATAGTATGTTCAGAGATCATCCTATGTATAGTGTTAATTCTTTGTTATTTGTTAAGATTTTTTTCTTGTGGCATTCTATGTGATTTTTATAAATGTGTCATGTGTGCTTGGAAAGAATAGAATTTATCTAATTATTTGCTGCAAGGTTCTATATATGTTCATTTGATAAAGTTTGTTAATTGTGTTTTCAAACATTTGTATCTTTTCTAATTTTTGTCTGCTTTATATATCAGTCACTGAGAAAGGATGTTACAATCTCCCCCGTGCTTGTTGATTTGTCATTTTTTCCTTGTAGTTTAAAATGTAGATGTTTTTAAAGTTTGTTGTTTGTAGGGGGACAGTGTCAGAGTCAGATTTTACATAGTTTGAAGCTTCTATAATTTTATAGGGGTGGGATGTGGGGAAGATCTTCATAGAAAAAGAATACTAAAAAATCTTACTTGTTCACATTTTATAAAAACATTTGACCAGGAGCATATGTTGCTTCTCCAATGGCCTTGGAAAGGGCTCACACAAGTGAATGTCCCTACAGCTGATGCATCTTTAGCTTCATAGTAAATATAACATTGCCACTGGTATATCAGGATAAAGGAAAATAATCCCCCCTCATTCCAGATTCTATTTTGGAAACTGCTTCTGTGGTAAACAAACACTGGACTCTTAAGGGTGTTTAAATAGTTCTTTACATAAAGCCATCAGTGATAAATCCAAACCCTATGCAGTCAGTGGGTAGAAAAGTAGGCATTGTGCCACTAACCCATTCCTTTCATCCCCTTTCAGGCCACAAGAGCACAGAATTTCACAGTTCAGATCTTCCAGGTGTCCCTGGTTGAAGACTCCCACCTTTCTTCTGGCTAATCTGCTCTCTTCTCCCCGCAGTTCCTTTCTCTTTTAACTCATCCCTTTTCTGATGTCTTTAACCTCTCTCCTATTTTCCAGAATGTGCCACTTCTTCATCAACAATCAAGTTCTTTCATGTGTTTAGTAAATTGCAGAACCTTGCACTAGGCTCCAGATCAAGTTCCTCTTTCTTCAGTCTAGATTCTCCCATTGGCTACAGGAGAGAAGTGAGCTTTAGCTTACCTGAGTAGGGGAGGAGAGAAGGGTAAAAGTATTCACTCTGGACTACAATACACCTTTTCTCTAGGTAGCTCAAAACTAATCTTGAACACATACCCGTCTTGTTCCAAAACCCTTCATGTGGTCTGCAAGGGATGACTATATCTACCACTAAGGGAACTCGAACAGCACCTGTCCCCACCCATATTTAATATTACAACATCCTCTTCTATTAAATTAACAATTTGAAGAACATCTTGCCCTAATTTCTGGGGTTCTTCATTGGCTATAAAGTGAAGGTTTAGAAAAATGGAGACAACAAGAAAATTAAGTTGCTTTTTGACATGTTGAGTTTGAAGTGTCTATGGTACGTCTAGATGCAGATGTTTAGTAATCAGCTGAAAATATAAATCTAGAGCTCATGAGAGAGGCCAAGATGGCTGACTAAGCTAAAGAGCATTGACATGTAAATGGTCTTTCATCAGGAAGCATGGGTAAAGTTGCCCTGAGGAGAGTGTTTAAAGTGAGAGGAAATCCTGGGCAATACAGCAAAACCCTGTCTCTACAAAAAAAAAAAAAAAGAGAGAGAAAGAAAACTGGGCATGGTGGCACATACCTGTAATCCCAACTACTTGAAAGGCTGAGGTGGAAGAATTGCTTAAGCCCAGGAGTTTGAGGCTGCAGTGAGCTATGAGCACACCAATGCACTCCAGCCTGGGCTACAGAGTGAGACCCTGTTTCTAAAATAAATAAGTGACAAGAAGACCAGCAGAGAATTGTTGGGAACAAAAGCCTTAGGGAACTGGGAAAAAGAGGAGCCTGCAGAGACAACTGAGGCCCACTGGGATATCAGAGATGAATCAGTAATGTGAGTAGACTAATAACAACAAACATATACTATTTAAAATGTGCCAGTGCTATTTTAAGTGCTTTACAAATATTAATTCATTCAAATCTTACAATAGCCCTTTGAAGCAAACACCATTACTATCTCCATTGTGAAGATAATGAAACAGAAGGATAGAAAGCTTACATAATCTTGACAGATTACAAACAGAATACTATTTTAAGCCAGTATTCAGAATTAGGCATTCTGACTCCAAAGCCTGTACCTTTAACCACTTCACTATATTCTCTCTCAAGAAGCTAAGTCAGAAGACAATTTTAAGAAGAATATAGTCATTGATGTTAAAAGAAAAACCTTAGACAAATTAAATTTAGTAGAGTTTATCTGAGCAAAGAACAAATCATGAAATGGGCAGCACCCTGAACCAATAGAGGTTCAGGGAGCTCCACCCAGCAATGAAGGCAGGCAGTATTTATAGACAGAGAAAGACAGTGACATGCAGAAACAGTTTAATTTTTTTACAGGTCACCATTTGTGTTATGGACATGGTCTAATCAGTTGGCAGCCTGTGATTGGCTGAAGTTCAGTTGCTATGATTGGCTGAGAATCAGCTACCTGTTACAAGAATATCAGCTTAATTCAGTTGCAGTTTGTTTATATACTGAGTTAGGTTTCAGTTCACTGCTTATGAAGGCAGTCATAGGCCAAATTTAATTTAACAGTGTCATTCACTGCTATCAAATGAAATGAGGGCTAAAAAGTATCAACGTGACCAATTTTGAGGTCACTAGTAATCTTAAGAGAGCATTTTTACTGGGTTAGAGTGATAAATTCAAGGCTACTGAAGGGCACACTACACTGTGAATTCTTTGTACTTATATAACATAAAGCATTTTTTGAAGTCTATTTCATTTCTATTTGAAGTCCCACACTGACATCCACATCCTCCAGGGATTTATCTTCATTTAAAGGTAAAAGTCAATGAAACTTCATTTTTAAGTCAGTGAAGACTTGAATAGACCTGATTTATTTAACAAGGTACTCTTTAGGTAATAAATTCTTTGGTGTACTACAGTTACTAAACATACATTTAGTGAAGGACATTCACTATCACCTTAATGTGGTAGATCAATACTCCTATCAATAACAACTAGAATGAATAAGACACAAAAATCTATCTGAAATTTTGCTATATATAACTGCATGGATGAATGCCACAAACATAATGTTGCATTAAAGAGGACAGGCACAAAATAATATAGTCTGTAAGATTCATGTATACAAAATTCTAAAACAGGCACAACTAATCTTTGGAATTAAAAGTGAAGACAATGGTTACCTTTGGTAGAGGGCTGGTTGTGGCATAATTTTTAGGAAGAAGCACAAAAGACTCTTTCAAGATACTGGTTATATTCTGTCTCTCGATCTGGGGCTGGTTACATAGTTGGGTTCATGTGTTAGTTTCAGTTCTCTAAGAAGGAAACACCAACACTGAATTAAATGTTCAGGGATTTTATTAGGAAAATGCTTGTGTGAGAACATAGGGAAGGAGTTGGAAAGACTGAGAGAGTGGTCACATGCAAGTCTGACCCTGAGTAAAAGAGGAAGGGAAGATATGTTGGGTGAAAGTATCCTAGAGCACTGTGAAGTCTGGGGAAGATTCAGCAAGGGTGTTGGGGAATTCTCCAGTCTAAGCTGGCCATCAAGGAAGACCTGTGTCTCCTGGTGACGGGCCTGCTTCAGTATCACAGTCATTGATACTACAGCCAAGGCCAGAGTGGCTGCAGCCCAGGTATAATAATGAATTGTAGAGAACAGTGGTCAATTAGATTCCTTGTTATTAGAGGTCAGGAAGATGCATTCTAGTGGTTATTAAAATGCACATGGTAAAAATTCATTGAGCCATACATTTTATTTGTATACTTTCCTGACCACATGTTGTATTTAAAGAAAAAGTTTGTTTTACAGAAGCAATATGTAGTAGATTTGTCATTTTATATTCTAAAAAGCAGAAACATCAGAAAGACTATTTTCACTAGTTAATTGATGTTATCTTTATTTAATGCCACTATCATCTGGGATACATTGAAATGATTCCCACTTTTATGTACTGCCATATCAATCCTGTATTACTGTAAAACTCTCGTAAACATGAGCAAATTATATGTTCCAGTCTTATGTGCTTGAGCAGTTTGACTTTTAATAACTATAAATTGGTAAAAATTGTATAAAATGCCCTGATAATTTCTATGAAAATGTTGAGTGGGAGTCAGGCCAGGCGCGATGGCTCACGCCTGTAATTCCAGCACTTTGGGAGGCCAAAGCGGGCAGATCACAAGGTCAGGAGTTCGAGACCAGCCTGGCCAATATGGTGAAACCCTGTCTCTACTAAAAATACGAAAATTAGCAGGGCATGGTGGTGTGCACCTGTAGTCCCGGCTACTTGGGAGGCTGAGGCAGAAGAATCACTTGAACCCAGGAGGCAGAGGTTGCAGTGAGCTGATATCGCAACATGGCACTCCAGCCTGGGTGACAAAGCGAGACTCTGTCTCCAAAAAAAAACAAAAAAAAAAGACAGAAAGAAAATGTCGAGTGGGACTCATATGATGCATAATCCACCTACAGTGGGTTGGGAGAAAACCTCCAAGATAAGCAATTAGAAGTAAAGTAAATGATGTATAATTTGTATTTATTTAAATCTGGAGAATTTATCAGAAGTCTGATGGATATGGCAGGATTTCCTTTCCTTAAACCACCATGATTACTGCCATATAAGACATGCTCCAATTTTACAAAGAAAATTTTCTTTGGAAAAATTAATTAAGGTCAGGCATGGTGGCTCACGCCTGTAATCCCAGCACTTTGGGAGCCTGAGGAGGGCAGATCACGAGGTCAAGAGATCGAGACCATCCTGGCTAACACAGTGAAACCCCATCTCTACTAAAAATACAAAAATTAGCTGGGCATGGTGGTGCACGCCTTTAGTCCCAGCTACTTGGGAGGCAAGGCAGGAGAATTGCTTGAATCTGGGAGGCAGAGGTTGCAGTGAGCCAAAATTGCACCACTGTACTCCAGCCTGGCGACAGAGCGAGACTCCATCTCAAAAAAAATACGTTAAATAAATAAAATAAATTAATACATGTTTTGAGGGCCTCATTTTAAAGTTTTTTTTAATAGGCTGGGCCCGGTGGTTCAGACCTGTAATCCCAACACTTTGGGAGGCTGAGATGGGTGGATCGCTTGAGGTCAGGAGTTCAAGACCAGCCTAGCCAACATGATGAAAGCCTGTCTCTTCTCAAAGTACAAAAATTAGCTGGGCATGGTGGCACACACCTGTAGTCCCAGCTACTTGGGAGGCAGAGGCAGGAGAATCGCTTGCACCCAGGAGGTGGAGGTTGCAGTGAACTGAGATCATGCCACTGCACTCCTGCCTCGGTGACAGAGTGAGACTCTGTCTCAAAAAATAAAAATAAATCAATAAATAAAGTTGGTTTTTTTTTTTTCAGATGGAGTCTCGCTCTGTCACCCAGGCTGGAGTGCAGTGGTGCCATCTCGGCTCACTGCAAGCTCCGCCTCCCAGGTTTACGCCATTCTCCTGACTCAGCCTCCCAAGTAGCTGGGACTACAGGCATCCACCACCACGCCTGGCCAGTTTTTTTTATTTTTAGTAGAGACGGGGTTTCACCATGTTAGCCAGGATGGTCTCGATATCCTGACCTCATGATCTGCCCACCTCGGCCTCCCAGAGTGCTGCGATTATAGGCGTGAGCTACCACGCTGGGCCATAAAGTTTTTTAAATAAAAGAAAACATTATTTTATTCACGTAAATACAGTGCAGAGAATACTGGAATCCAAAGTCAACAATCTTAAGTTCTAGACATGCAGTAATAGTTGACTAAATCCTAAAATAAATATAAACTCCCTTAGCAAAAGAAAATATATTTGTAATGTTGAATATCGGGAGATAACAGGCAGCAGCACATATATTTATTACTAGAATCCTTATAAGACACATGCTATCAAAACAAATACCAGTAGTAATTTCAGCAAATATTCATAACCAAAAGCATCAACATAATACATGTTTGCATGAAGTTTTGTTTTGTTTGTTTTGTTTTGTTTTGTTTTGTTGAGACAGAGTTTCATTCTTGTTGCCCAGGCTGGAGTTCAATGGCATGATCTCGGCTCACCACAACCTCTACCTCCCAGATTCAAGTGATTCTCCTGCCTCAGCCTCCCAAGTAGCTGGGATTACAGGCATGTGCCACCACACTCAGCTAAATCAGTATTTTTAGTAGAGACGGGGTTTCTCCATGTTGGCCAGGCTGGTCTCAAACTCCCAACCTCAGGTGATCTGTCCGACTTGGCCTCCCAAAGTGTTGGGATTACAGGCGTGAGGCACCGTGCCTGGCCTGCATGAAGTTTTAATAGCCCATGTAGATGAAAGAGATACATTTTTTTAAAGTTAGCACAAAACAAGTGGGCAAAATAGGTAATTTTAAGGAATTTCTAAACAAGTAGCTACAAGAAGTGGAGTTTGTTGAGTTTTGGCCACCCATCATACATTTCCGCTCTGTAGCAGGACCTAATTAACTTCTGGATAATTACATCTTCCATCTGTGATACAGTAACAGGGGTCTTCCCTTCCCTAACAGAGTGGGACCATGGCCCATGCTAAGCCTGTCAGTCACTGAGGCAACCGTGAGAATGCACTTCACAGAAATCCAACGGCAGGGAGCATAACTGACCTAGGGTCCCAGCTGCTGCCTGCTGAAACCCATGGCCACATTTACACCAGAGGTCATGCTTTTCTGGGGCTGCTCCCAACCAATGACTGAATGCAGCAGACCCATTCCTGGGAGAGACAGAACTCTTCTGACGGGTGGCTTTGGTTGGAGAACTCCCCAAGGCCTTTGCCAAAACTTCCTTAGACTGCACAGCCATCTAGGATCTTCTACCCTATCTTCCATCCCTAACTCCTTCACTCAGAGTCAGACTCGTGTTATGATCTGATGACCCTTCTGGTCTTCCCAGCTCCCTTCCACTTCCCCTCACAGGTTTTTCTCCTAAAATGATCCTTGCATGTTAATCCTATCTTGGTGTCTGCCTGCTTCTCAGAGGTCCCAGACTAACACTTATCACCAGCCCACCACACCCAAATTTGGATCATGATCAAAGAGATGAAAAGACTAAAAGCAGTCAAAATTCCTTCCATTCTGGTCATTGTAAAGGAACCAGAAGGTCCCTACTATAAGACAATTCCTCTGAGTTCTGCTTCCTAGGCTTAGTAACTGTCTTTGTATCTGACCTATTCCAAAGTTTGATTCTAAGCCTCTCGTCAATTCCACGAGCTCCTAAAGGCTTCCAGTAAATTCACTCTGACTGAGATTATCCAGAGTCTGTTTCCTTTTTCTTTGTCTTTTCTTTCTTTTTTTTTTTTTTTTGAGGCTGAATCTCTGTCACCCATGCTGGAGTGCAGTGACGCGATCTCAGCTCACTGCAAGCTCCGCCTCCCGGGTTCCATTCTCCTGTCTTAGCATCCTGAGTAGCTGGGACTATAGGTGCCCACCACCACAGGTGCACACCTGGCTAATTTTTGTATTTTTAGTAGAGACAGGGTTTCACCGTGTTAGCCAGGCTGTTCTCAAACTCCTGACCTCGGTTGATCTGCCTGCCTCAGCCTCCCGAAGTGCTGGGATTACAGGTGTGAGCCACCGGGCCTGGCCCAGAGTCTGTTTCTGATGTTTGAAATCAAAGATTCTTACTTGACAGATTCCGGTACACGTAGACTAACAAATATCACAGTTTACAAAAAAAAAAAAAAAAAAAGTAAAAAGAAAGAAAGAAAAGAAAATGGTCACAAAAAATATAGAAAGAGAAAATGTTGAAAAGATTCCCTGCCAGGCATGGGGACTCATGCCTGTTAATCGCTTTGGGAGGCCAAGGTGAGCAGATCACTTGAGCCCAGGTGTTCGAGATCAGCCTGACCAACATGGGGAAACCCTGACTCTAAAGAAAATACAAAACTTAGCCAGGCGTGGTGGTGTGTGCCTGTAGTCCCAGCTACTCAGGAAGCTGAGGCATGAGAATCACTTCAACCTGGAGACGGAGGTTGTAGTGAGCCAAGAGCACACCACTGCACTCCAGCCTGGGCGATAGAGTGACTCCGTCTCAAAAAAGAACGGAAGAGAAGAGATTCCTATGTTGTAATGTTCCTTCATATGTCACACTAGACACTAGTGAGCAAAGAGGAGAAAATTAAGTGAATTTTTTTAAAAGCTGGTATTTCATTCCATGTAGTAGAGTAAAATCAGTCACGAAACATCCAAGAATTAATAAAAGATTTTGATCTTCATCCTGAAAAGCAAGAAAATCATTTACTCTCAGAGATGAAATCCTTTGTCACTGCTGGTATCCAGAGGAGTCACTTCACCACTGATGTTCGCTGCGTCAGAAACTGAATCATCACTGTCTTCAAACCATAGATCCTCCTCAGCACAGTGACGGGGCCATTGTGAATTCCACAACAGCATGTCTTAGATGATGCATGTCTGGTTCCTGCCCACCCTGGCATCTCCCAGCAGAGGAATACCTATATTCACAGGCCCTAGACTGCTCTTGCAGTGGTCTTTTTTTCCATAAGGAAATCTGGGTAGAGCTTTAAGTCTCCCTGCCATGTATTTTCCACCTGCCATGAGATGGGACCTGGAATCAGCCAGCTAGGGTAGACCTAGGAGCTCAGAGGGAAGAATAAAAGTAGGAAGAGGTATAAGACCCATACCGCTCCAGACTCTGTCCATCATATGGGTTCTTGATATTCAAGATAACTTGTAGATATAATACCTCAGAAAACACAGGTTAAGAGTCAGCAAATACGACAGTAAAAAGAAGTAGGAACTCCCCAACAAGAACACATAAGCAAATATAGATGAACTATAGATAGATAGAGATGAGAAAATACAGATGAGATATTTAGATATTTTGAATATTTTGCTTTGTGTTTAGATTCTTATTAAATTCTATAATAGACCTCATCAATTTACCATTGGGTCTTTAGCGTGACTCATCACCAGGCCCCATCTCAGTGAATACCACTGACTGCCTGAGGCATAAAGAGATTGTAATCCCAGATACTTGAGAGGCTGAGGTAGGAGGATCATGATAGGTAGCCATGATCATGCCACTGCACTCCAGCCTGGGTGACCGAGTGAGACCCTGTCTCAAAAAGAAAAAAAAAAGAAGAATCAATACAGGTACAATATCCAAATGACTGCTCACTGAGGAACAGCAGATTAAATTTTACCCGTCACTTGTACTGACGTCTCTCTCCCTCGGAATGACACAAAAGCCTCCTAACTAGTCTTTGCTTCCACCCTTGTTTTTCTACAGTCTCTTCTTAATACAGTTTCCAAAGAAATCCTTCTGAATGCTAAATCAGATCACATCACTCCTCTGCTGCAAAACCTTCAAGAGTTCCCCATTTCTTGCAGATCAAAAGTCAAAGTCTTTCTAAAGACCTAGAAGGCCCAGTGGGATCTGCAATTCTGCTCCCCTCTTTACCTCTCTGATTTCATCCCCTCACTCTCTCCTCTTCACTCTCTCACCTCCAACCACGCTGGTTTCCCTGCTGTTTCTCCAACACACCAGGCCTGTCCCTGACTCAGGGCCTGGCTGTCCTCTTTGCCTGGAACACTATGGACCATTCTGTTCTTAGATATCCACATGGCAAACTCCTTCACCTCTCTCAAGTCTTTGCTCAAATGTCCCCTTCTCAGTGAGTACTCTGCTTAAAATAGCAAATTCTTCCCACTCTTGGCACTCTCAATACCTTTTACCCTGTTGTAATTTTTTCCATAGCCCTTAATATCTTTTTAAATATTAAATACCGTATAGCTTTCTTATTTACTTTGTCTATAGTTGTAGTTTTCCTTCACTAGACTCTAAGCTCCACATGTGTCATTCACTGCCATATCCTAATAGCACAGAACAGATCCTGGCATAGAATGGCACTCGATTAGTGTTGGTTCAATGAAGGAATGAATGGGTGAATAAATTAGCAAGGATTCTATTAGTTGTCTTCTCCGTGGTACTTTGGAGATCACTAGAAAATCTCAGTTTCTGCTTGGGAATGTATTATGTGAAGTGACGGCTGCTGCTCTGAGCCTGGGGTGCCCACTCTGACTTGCTGTGGCTAATGATGCTCAGAAATGGGCACTTCGTATGATGTCCTTCTGCCTGCTGCACTTTCAGGTGCTCCCACGCTCACTCATCACAGTCACTCCATCCTGTATGCACGATTGCAGATCTTTGTTTGGAATCCAGTTGTCTTTTGTCTGGGCCATTGATCTTTTTTGCCCTCGATTTTTGCTCCCAAGCCTCCTTCACTGGATCCCCCACCTCAGGCCCCCATTGCTGTTCACCTGCACTCCAGGCAGTTCTGATTTTGTACCCCCAAAATTCTAGCTGAGGTCAGAGCCCTGGACTCTCCACTACCAGGGAAGAAAAATCGGATGTTAGACTCATTGCCCTACTTTTAAACAACCAACAGGAAAATGAAGGGTTGGCTGATTTATCTGTGGAATAAGCAAATTCAGATTCAGATGATGACAAATAATCTAGACAATTCAGTTTCTGGGCTTGTTTTCCTGAATCATCCAGAGCATTAACGTGGCAAATAAAATTCACCAGATAATCTTATCATCTTTCATTTTTTTTTCTCCACATCGTGGTAGTTTTTCAAGATAAAATATGGCTATTTGCTTTCCTTGAGAGCAAATGTCGATCCTGTACTTAATCTGCCTTCTGCTAAAATAGGGCACAGTAGACTCCTCCTTGTGACTAATAGAGATTCCAGAAATGGAAATTAGGATACAATTTTTAACCTTTAGAGAATGAGAAGCCTTGGAGCTAAGCTTTCTTTACATTGTTTAAATCCTTGAAATAAGTCATAATTGCTTCGTGGCCCAACTATCTCATTCCTAAAGGACTGAAGTCTTACCAATCTTGATTTCTAGTTTGACAAGAGGATAAAAAATAAAATTCTGTGAGAAGCTAGTATCCTTTTAGATAAGTTATTTCTGTGTCTCTCTGGAAATGATTTTGCAAAGGGCTAATGATACATAATCAGATTTACAGAGCAACACGATTCACATCATCTTATTTGATCCTGCTCATATGCTTAGTGATTAGACAGAAGAAAATATATTGTTGTTCCCATTTTTAAAACAGAAAGTGGAACAAAGCCTTTTCAGAAACCTGGCCACAGATCATTGGTAAAACAGTAAGCCTGTAGTTTTGATTCCCAGTTCATTAGGAAGTTAATGTAAGGGCAATAAGTATTTGGGAGAGGTCCCCAGGAAGAAGGTGGGAAAGGACTGCAGAAAAGAAAGAAATGAATTATCAGCAACATAAACACCAGCAACAAAAATTTACCTAGAATCGACTGCATGCTAAATCTGGGGACATAATGAGACAAATAAGAAGAAGAATAACCCTGCTGTCAAGGAATTTGTAGTGACACATAGGGCATAAACATGAAAATAAATGGTGACATAAAGAAGAAAGACTAGGTATAGGATGACCACATTTTTCAACTGAAAATTAGGTTTTGTGATCTGAGGGTGCTTACAGACACAGAATATTTTATTTCATTGCCAATCAGTAATCTGGAACTCAGAAGGAGTGACTCTTAAGAATCTGGGCTGGTTTGTTAGACAATCTTGCCTGATGCCATGGGCAACTCTGGCTAGGCCTCTAACCCTATGAGGGGAGAGTTAAGCCACTAGTCTCTACTTTTATCTTGTATGACCCAATTTCCTGAAGACATTTTCTCCCCCAAATGCTCCTGTAGCAGCAAGATATCCAGCTTCCAGATGGAAAAATGAGATGCCAGTCTCCTCTCCTGTAGATAGCGCCGATCTCTAAAGTAGATCATTTGGATCCTTTCCAAGTAGGACTGCTTCTTTTGACTTGCTGGTGGGAGAGGAAGCATGTTAAGAAGGCATTCTAATCATATGAATTCTCTTACTACCAAGAAGCTCATTAATAAATCTCCCCTTTTCTTACAAACTTGGAAATGGGTAATAGTAGTGATTACCAAAGATCAGGAGCCCAGTGTGGTGGCTCATGCCTGTAAGCCCAACCTTTTGGGAGGCCAAGGCGGGAGGATCACTTGAAGTCAGGAGTTCAAAACCAACCTGGGCAACAAAGCAAGACCGGTCTCTACAAAATGAATAAAGAAATCAACAAAAATTAGCCAGGCATGGTGGTGCGTGCCTGTAGTCCCAGCTACTTGGGAGACTTAGGTGGGATGATTCATTGAGTCCAGCAGGTTGAGGCTGCAGTGAGCCGTGATGTGGCCACTGCACTCCAGCCTGGGTGACAAAGTAAGACCATGTCTCAAAAAACAAAAAACAAAGATCGGTTTGGTCACCTTTTAGTAAGTCTTGCATGAATGTATCTAACTTCTCTCTTTTGAACACGGGGGCATTTGTCACCTGTCGTCCATAGCTTTGAGGCTGGTGCTGAAATTCTCAGACAACAAAATCTCTTTCCACATCCAAGGACAGTGGCAATGGGAGTCTGAGGAAGGGGAAGATATAAAGAAAGGGAACACACTTAAATTTTTCTGTTTTACAATTTACCTAAAGCCCTGGTGGTCTTCCTACAGGCCTCAGCAAACCATCTGAAATGGTGAGTTTGGCTCTGCCTGGTGCTGTGGCTGCCTGTGTTAATACAGGTAGTGCCCACAGGCCTGAATAGTCGCTGTTGTGTGTTACAGCCAGCATCATATTCCCATCCACACTGAGTCAGTCTCTTTCTTGCTTTGCATTAGGGAGCATTGCTTTGCCTTATTTTTTGCCAGTTGCTATCTAATATTCTTTCAAGATGAGCTTAAATTACATATTTGTGCACCAAAATTTGAGTATTATTTTCTTTCTATGTTGTATTTCTCAAAGTAATGTTTGTTTTGTTTTGTTTTTTGAGATGGAGTTTTGTTCTTGTCGCCCTAGGCTGGAGTGCAATGGCACGATCTCGGCTCCCTGCAATCTCCACCTCCCGGGTTCAAGCCATTCTCCTACCTCAGCCTTCCGAGTAGCTGAGATTACAGGCGTGTGGACCACGCTTGGCTAATTTTTGTATTATTAGTAGAAACATGGTTTCACCATGTTGCCCAGGCTGGTCTTGAATTCCTGGCCTCAGGTGATCCGCCTGCCTCGGCCTCCCAAAGTACTGGGATTACAGGCATGAGCCACCATGCCCAGCCTAAAGTAATATTTTAAGCCAATATATGCCTATATACTGTCTCCAAAATGGACATGTAGCATATTCCTCTGATACGTGCACTCCATGCAGATTGTGGTAAACATTTGACGTACTGAAGGGAAAAACTTGGGCTTGACTTAAAAAAAAAAATTCTCTATTTGATTTTTTGAACACTACAGCAGTAACCCATGCTCCTAATAACAAGTAAAATAACACCCCATGCTTCTAATAACAAGTAAAATAACATGGTACAAATATATATAAAAGATGAAGCTAATGATCTCTTCTTCCATTTATGTGGTATAATTTACATAATAAGACATAAGGTCTGACTGTATTTCTTTTCCAGATGAGTAGACAGTCTACCTATAGCTACATATCTTCAATAACAGATGACATTTATTTCTCTCATTTTTCATGCCCTTTGAAATATTTTAAAAGTTCAGGCCAGGCACAGTGGCTCATGCCTATAATCCCAGCACTTTGGAAAAGTCCTGCTGAGATGGGAGGATAGCTTGAGCTTAGGAGTTTGAGACCAGCCTGGGCAACAGAGTGAGACCTTGTCTTAAAAATAAATAAATAAAAATAAAAACTCAGAAACTATTTCTAATTGAAATTGTAATGAGATAATCATAGATTAACATGCAGTTATAAGTAAAAATACAGAGAGATGCCTTGTACCTTTTGCCCAATTTCCCCAGTGGTAACATTATGGAAAACTATAGGACAATATCAGAACCAGGATATTGACATTGTACAATCCACCAGTTTTATTCAGGTTTTCCCAGTTTTCCTTACTTGTATTGATTTTTGTGTGTGCGTGTGTGTGTGTGTGCGTATTTAGTCCTGCACATTATTCCATGTGTATCCACCATCACAGTCAAGATACTGAAGTTTCACCATCCCAATAATTTTTCATGTTGCTCTTTTATGACACCGACCTCCCTATCCCTGTCCTTAATCCCTGGCAACTGCTAAAATGTTCTTCATTTTTAAATTTTTCTCATTTCAGAAATGTCATATAAATGGACTTTCATAGTATGTATCCTTTTGGGCTTGGCTTTTTTCCCTCAGTATAATTCCCTGGCAACTCATCCAAATTGTTGTATCTATCAATAGTTTGTTCATTTTTATTACTGAGTATTATTCCATAGTGTGTATATACCACAACCTTAAAACATTTTTAAATTGAGAAATAAAAAGTGTATATTTGTATGTAGAATATGATGTTTTGAAATATCTATACATTGTGTAATGACTAAATTGAGCTACTTAACATATGTATTATCTCACAGACACATTTTTGGGGGGCAAGAACACTTAAAATCTATGCAGCAATTTTCAAGTATACAATATATATTATTAACTATAGTCACCATGTTGTGCAGTCTCTTGAAAACTTATCCCTCCTGTCTAAATGAACTTCTGTATACTTTAACCAACATCTCCCCAATCTCCCCCACCCCTTTATCCCTGGAAACAACCATTCTACTCTCCACTTCAATGAGTTCAACTTTGTTAGATTCCACATGTAAGTGAGACCCTGTGGTGTCTGGCTCATTTCACTTAACCTAATGTCCTTCAAATTCATCTATGTTGTTGCAAATGACAGGATTTACTACTTTCTGGTGGGTGAACAGTATTCCACTCTGTGTATATACCACATTTTCTTTATCCATTCATCTATCAGTAATCACTTAGGTTGATCTTGGCTACTGTGAATAACGCTACAATGAACATATACCGCAGTCTGTTTAGTCATTCACCTGCTGAAAGACTTGTGGGCTGCTTCCAGTTTTGGAGCCATTAGGAATAAAAATGCTATAAATATTTATGTATAGGTTTTTGTGTGAATATAAATTTTCATGTCTCTGGGATAGATGCCCAAGAATGCAATGGCTGAGTGGTATGGTAATTGCTTGTTTAGTTTTATAAGAAACTACCGAACTGTTTTCCAGAGTGGTTGTACCCTTTTACGTTCCCACCAGCAAAATATGAGTGGTCCAATTTCTCCATATCTTTGCCAGCATTTGGCGTTTTCACTATTTTACTATAATTCAATACTACTCTATTTTGTTGCTCAAATTTTTCCAGCTTTTATTAAATTTTATTTTATTTTATTTTATATTCATTTTATTTTATTAAATTTTATTTGACCGGTTTGTAGTCAAACCCCATTGTGGTTTTAGCTTGCATTTCCCGATGGCTAATGATGTTGACCATCTTTTCATGTGCTTATTTGCTATATAGAGCCTCTTCAGTGAAATGTTCGTTCATGCCTTTGCACATTTTCTAACTGAGTTGTTTGGGTTTTTACTGTTGTGTTCAAAAGGATCTTTATATATTCTAGATGCTAATCTTTTGTCAGATCTGTGATTTGAAAATATTTTCTCCCAATCTGTAGTTTATCTTTTCATCCTCTTCACATGGGCTTTGGCAGAGCAAAAGTTTTAAGTTTTGACGAGGTCCAATTGATTAATTATTCCTTTCGTGGTTCATGCTTTTGGTGTCAAATATAAGAACTTTGTCTAGCCCTAAATTCCCTAGATTTTCTCCTACTTTTTTACAAAAAGGTTTATAGTTTTGCATTTTATGTTTAAGTCTGAAATCCATTTTGATGTAATTTTTGTATAAAATGTCAGCTATTGTTATGAAGTATTCTCTTCGAAGTTCTTCAGATAGTTTATAATAGGGGTTATATTGAAAATGTTTAAAAACCAGTGTTTTGTGCAGGAACCTACCAGTTGAATGGATATTAGCCATTAACTCCAGTATACCTATATTAGCACACTTTGATGAATATCCACTCCCATTTATAATTTCAGTTTTTATTCCCTCTTTAGACCAAAAATAATCTAGCATGTGTTGATATGTTTCTTTATTTCCAAGTAGTTCTGTAATCCTACTTCATGGGTTGTTGTGAGAATTAAATAAATTGTTACATGTAAAGTGCTTAGGCGCCTGCCATACAGAATGAACTAAAAAAAAAAAATTGTAGCAAATATATTGCTACATATTTTTACTTTAGGTCTCCTTTTTATTTATTTTATGGATTAAAGGATGTATGTGCTCTTTCTGACGGATATAAGGATCTATGTATATTTATTCAATCTAGCATATTAATGTATTTTCTCCACATTTCCTTAATTTTTTGTCTGCTTTATTTGTCCAATTCTGAAAAAAGATATGTTGAAATTTATTAACATGATTGAATTTTTATTAGGTTTTTCCTTGCATTTCTATTAGCTTTTACTTTACATATGTGGTGTTTTAAAGATATATTGACACACTGGGCACAGTGGCTCATGCCTGTAATCCCAGCACTCTGGGAAGTCGAGGCAGGTGGATCATGAGGTCAGGAGTTTGAGACAACCCTGGCCAACATAGTGAAACTCCATCTCTACTAAAAAAAATACAAAAAATTAGCTGGGGGTGGTGGTGGGTTCCTGTAATCACAGGTACTTGGGAGGCTGAGGCAGGAGAATCGCTTGAACCCAGGGAGCGGAGGTTGCAGTGAGCTGAGATCATGCCATTGCACTCCACCCGGGGCAACAGTACGAGACTCCATCTCAAAATAAATATTTTAACACTTCTCCTTTCAAAGTTGGCATCTAATTGCCCTCTCCTAGACTGGATTTAGTGACTTGCTTCTAGAATGATACTGTGCAACCTCCGAGGCTGTTCCTGGCTTCCTCTGTTGTGGATAACTAGCCCTGGGTCATGCTGGCCACCATATCACGAGGACACTTAAGCAGCCCTAGGCCAAGTAGAACCCACCTGCAGAGGAACTGAGGTTTCCTGCCGAGAGCTAAACAACTTGACAGCTGTATGAGTGACCCACCAGGGAAGCTGATCCTCCAGTTCCTGTTTAGCCTTCAAGTAACTGCAGCCTGCGCCCACATCACAAATTCATCTTTGTGAGAGACTTCAAGACAGACTTTCCTAGCTAAGCCACTCTTGGCTCACAAAAACAGAGATAACAAATGCATACTATTGTTTTCAGTCACTAAATTTCGGAATAATTTGTTATGCAATGACAGATAACTAATTATATTTCTATGTTATATATGTATGCACTTTATATATTTTATACATGTATATATCTATTCAAATTAATTTGTTATGGCTGGGTGCATAACAAATTATGCACTGTATGATTACAGTAATTATGATTACAGTCGCTCACACCTGTAATCCTAGCACTTTGGGAGGCCAAGATAGATGGATCACCTGGGGTCAGGAGTTCCAGACCGGCCTGACCAACATAGCAAAACCTCATCTCCACTAAAAATACAAAAATCAGCCAGGCATGGTGGTGTATGCCTGTAGTCCCAGCTACTCGGGAGGCTGAGGTGGGAGAATCACTTGAACCTGTGAGGTGGAGAGATTGCAGTGAGCCAAGAGCACACCACTGTACTCCAGCCTGGGCAACAGAGTGAGACTCCATCTCAAAATAATTAATCAATTTGTTATTTAAATCTTTTTCTTAACTGATAGTATGTCTGTGATATAGTCTCTGAGTCCTTGTATATTTACAAATATCTTTCATTCACACTGACAGGCAAATAACTTGCTTTGATAAAGAATTCTTGGATTGTAGTCTTTTTCTCTCAGTAGTTTGTAGAGTATGCCCCATTTTCTTTTAGCCTCCGAAGTTGGAGATAAATTACATGTCTGATCGTTTTTCTCGTCAATTTACTCATTTTTTCACCAGTGGAAACTTGTTAGATTTTCTTTTAAAGTTCAAGAATGTGGCTGGGTGCAGTGGCTCACACCTGTAATCTCAGCACTTTGGGAGGTCGAGGCAGGCAGACCACGAGGTCAGGAGATCGAGACCATCCTGGCCAACATGGTGAAACCCCATCTCTACTAAAATACAAAAAAAAAAAAATTAGCTGGGCATGGTGGCAAGCACCTCTAGTCCCAGCTACTGGGATGGCTGAGGAAGGGGAATTACTTGAACCTGGGAGGCAGAGGTTGCAGTGAGCCGAGATTGCATCACTGCACTCCAGCCTGGCAACAGAGCAAGACACTGTCTCTGTCTCAAAATAAAAACAAAAACAAAACCAACAACAACAACAACAAAAACCCCAAAAAAACAAAACAAAAAAAGTTCAAGAATGTTACCAGCATATGCTTAGATATGTTTCTCATTAATTATGCCTGGAACTTAGTGAGCCTTTTGAATTTGTAGACTCAGATGTTTCTTCAACACAAAAATATTTTCTTCTACTATTATCTCTCCTCTATCTTCTTTTTTTTTTCTCTTTCTAGAATCTATACTCTAGGGTCTATCCTCCAAATTTCTTATCTTTGATTTTTGGGTTTTCTTTTTTTTTTTTTTTGGTCATAATTTCTATCCCTCTGTATTTTTGCTCTGTCAGTTGAGATATTTCTTCCATTGGATTTTCCAGGTTTCTAATTTTATTCTCAACACTGGCCTTTATTTTATTATTACACTTATAGTCTGAAAAATCATGGTTTTATTTATCTCAGAGCATTTCTTTTGTGCTGCACTTAGACCTCCTTTGTATTCTTATTAATTTGTTCTTGCTGCACAAGTTATCATCTGTCTCTTTCAGCAACTCTGTTTCATAAGAGACTTACTCTGCTCAGTTTTCTCCTTCTCTTTCTGGTTTTGGGTGCCTTGGAAGCGGCTTTAGTGTCACTGGTCCTGAGAGGGTGAAAAGACAGCGGTCTCTGAATGTTTCATGTTGTACAATAGCAGATAGATTTCAGGAAGGAAGGAAGCTCCCTGATCTCCTCATGTTCTCCTGGCCTGTTTGGTTCTTCCCGAGCAGCTGCAGTTCGGGAGAATATGTATACTTTCACAGAGCAGAAATCAACCTCTTGGCAGGCCAGCTATCATGGCACAACCAGAGGGTCCAGCTGCCAGCAACCACCATTTTTAGATCTTCATGTCAGGACTATCCAGCTTTAATCCCCAGCTCCTGTCCCGCCCGCTCTGAAGAAACCATTACATCAGGTTTATGATTCTCCCCGTCCAGGTCACTCCTGCCTACTGATTGGCCCCAGCAGATGGAGTCAAGATAGAGTTGGAATGAGAGAGAATGTGAGAGATATTAAGCTGCCATCTTTCCTTTACATAAATTTGAAATTAATTGTTTTTCATATTCATCCAGATCATCTTTCATGCTAAATGGATAGTGTGCAAAGAAAGTCTTTGTGAGTGTATTAGTCTGTTTTCATACTGCTATAAAGAACTGCCTGAGACTGGATAATTTATAAAGGGAAGAGGTTTAATTGACTCGCAGTTCAGCATGGCTGGGGAGGCCCCAGGAAACTTGTAGTCATGGCAGAAGGTGAATGGGAAACAAGGTACCATCTTCACAAGGCAGCAGGAAGGAGAAGGGCCTAGTGAAGGGGAAAGAGCCCCTTATAAAACCATCAGATCTCGTGAGAACTCACTCATTATCATGAGAACAGCATGGGGAGAACTGCTCCCATGCTTCAATTACCTCCTGGTCTCTCCCTTGACATGTGAGGATTGTAATTCAAAGATGAGATTTGGGTGGGGACACAGAGCCTAACCGTATCAATGAGTCATCTAAATATAAAAACAAACTTGGAACTATAATTTCAAGGAACATTTTATATATTCCTTACAATGTTCAAACCAACCAAGTGATTTTTGTTCAGACTCTCCAGTGTGAATGTTTGTATGTAGACATCAAGCGTAAAAATGTCAAACCTGGCATGAAAATCCAACAAGTGGCAGAATCTATGGTTTTAGAGTGGAAATGGTCATTTGATCTCTATGCAGACCTCAGCATATTTCTTCATCGTTTTTTTATCCTCTGGAAAGCTATAATTTGAATTTAAGAGCAGTACTTAGAAGCAAAATGCTAATCAAAATCAGAAAAACATGTATTAAATCCTCTCATGAGTGAGGTGCTATGTAAAGCAGAACTCAGCATCCATATTTGAAGATGTGAAGCACTTTTTCCAACCCTAGCATTAGCCCTGCATGGATCCCAAATTTCTTCTTGCACGTTTCAGGGACTCTCCCAGATTGATTCTCTTCCTAGCTAGTACAGTTTTTCTTCTGGAAATCCATTTTTCCACGGTTTGCCTTAAAGGGGGTTGTTTCTGCTATTTTGAAGCAGGCTCACAAATCTGTGCACTTAAAGGGCTTTTACTGCTCTATATTATTGAGAAATAGAAGATTTAAAATTAACATTTAAAAAGTTACAGAAGTTAGGCTGGGTGCGGTGGATCACACCTCTAATCCCAGCACCTTGGGACACCAAGGCGGGCAGATCATGGGGTCAGGAGATCGAGACCATCCTGGCCAACATGGTGAAACCCCATTTCTACTAAAAATACAAAAATTAGCTGGGCATGGTGGCGCGTGCCTGTAGTCCCAGCTACTCGGAAGGCTGAGGCAGGAGAATCGCTTGAACCCAAGAGGCGGAGGTTGCAGTGAGCAACGATCACACCACTGCACTCCAGCCTGGTGACAGAGCGAGACTCCATCTCAAAAAAGAAAAGAAAAGTTACAGAAGTTTATAAAATCACCAAAAGTTAACTTAAATACATGTCCTTAGGCCACAATGAAACATTTGAAGCTAGGAAGCCTTACTCAGTCCTTTTCTTTGGTCACCTCCATTGGAAGTTGTAAGAGTGAGCTTCAGGAAACCTCCCTTTTCTGTCACTCTTATTCTCTGGCTATAGCTGAAGAAGATCAAAGGGAGGTTTCCCCTCCCACCACACTTAGCCCGTCTCCTTTCTATCAGTGTCAGACATTGTGGTAATCTTATTTGGATAGTACTTTGGGTATGCACTTATAATTCATCAAGATACATATGCTCATCACATACACATTACTTGTATTTGAGGATTTCAGTGAAACTCTTAGGTTAGAACACTTGATGTGGGTTATCTATATCCCCAGAGAGTTCTGTGTCTCTAACCTTCATGCAGGACATAGTCACTTTCAATTATCCCTTAACAAGTATCACAGACTGAAGGAATTATGAAGTAATTTGTCCTTAATGTTCACTAATAATCAGGCCCATGTGTAATTCATAGCTTCAAATCTAATTTAAGTCTGAGAGGAGGCTGAGAGAAAATTCTAATTTGCCAGGCACGGTGGCTCATGCCTGTAATCTCAGCACTTTGGGAGGCCAAGAGGCAGGCAGATCACTTGAACTCAGGAGTTCGAGCCCAGCCCAGGCAACACGGCGAAACTCCTTCTCTACAAAAAAAATACAAAAATTGGCCAGGTGTGGTGTCTGTGATCCCAGCTACTCGGGAGCCTGAGGTGGAAGGATTGCTTGAGCCGGAGAGGTCATGGCTGTAGTGAGTTGAGATTGTGCCACTGCACTCCAGTGTGGGCGACAGAGCAAGACTCCATCTCAAAAAAAAAAAAAAAAAGAAAGAAAGAAAAAGAAAAGAAAATTATTATTAAGGGTCTAGAAAATAAGACTATATGAGGAAAGGCAGCAGAGTTTATGAACCTTGGTACTTTTAACATTTGGGGATTATTCTTTGTGTGTGTGTGAGATACACTGTCTTGTGTATTGTAGAGTGGTTAGCACCATGTTTGACCTCTACCCATTATATGCCAGTAGCATTCCCCCCTGATCTGTGGCAACTAAAAAATGTCTACAGAAATTGTCAACTGTCCCTTGGAGGTAAAACTTCCCCTAGTTGAGAACTACTAAGTTAAAGGGGTTAAGATGTTCATCATAAATAACAGTTCTTTTTTACAGTGTCCAAATATACGAAGGGCTCTCACACTGACAGTCACTAGCAGCTTTCTATTTTCACTGATAACAGAAAAATTTCAGCTCAAAGGATTTGGATAAAATATAGTTGATCAGTTTCTCGTGAGGCTTGTTATGCACTGAAATGGATTACTAAGAAAAGAATGGAATTCCTTTCTCTGCCGGTCTTTAAAGTGAGATAAATCTCTTGTTTCTAGCATAATTCTGCTGCAATCATTCCCTAGAGAAGATGTGCTAGAAGACCTCTAAGCTCCTTTTAGCTTACATTATATTATCTGGCAAACTGCAGGAGCTGTCTGGGCTTCGTGTGCATTACTGAACACCAGAGCTACCCTGTTGATCAAATGGGACTTTTCCAAAAAGACAACATGAAATATGAATGTTTCTTATTGTTTTGACATTATTGGAAAAATACAGGAATCCATAAAATTGTCCCTCAGTATTTTCTTTTGAAGATACTTCTCAAGGGGCTTGTAAGATGTTTGACTAGTTCTATGTTACATTTGATATTATCTTACTCTGAATTATTTATTTACTCTGAGTGGTAAGAAGTATTGTTGTGCTTTTAAAGTGCCACAGGATGAGAATATGGGGTTTGTGTGAAAATAGAGCTCTGCTTCTTAGAAAAGAAGCCGTCCAAAGGAGAAAAAAAGTAATGACTTTTTAAACTTATTTATAGTCCTACTTCACTCCAGAAAGAACTTAAGGCTGAATTCTTCATAATGACCAAATTTTTAAGCTCTCGAATCTACAGTAATGTTAGTTGGCAATGTGTGAGACAGAATACTTTAACTAGATTTTGAAGCCTATAATCAGACCAGTGCTTCAAATTTTGGAAATACAGAGTAGAACAATGATGCTTTGTATTTCTTTACTATATGATAATAATTTATTAATTTAAATACATGAACCAGTCAGATATCACTTGGTTTTAAAAACTTATTTTAATTCTTAATTGTATAATTTTACATTTTGGAGATTTAGAAATGGTCACAAATATATCAGTTGGGACTCTTTCTATTGCAGGATTACAGAAAACACTAGTGTAAAGAAAAAAGGGGTGGGGAGGAGGAGGGAGGGCTTACTGGATCTTGTGCCTAAGAAGCCCAAGTGTAGGCACGGTGGCTCACGCCTGTAATCCCAGCACTTTGGGAGGCCAAGGTGGGTGGATCACCTGAGGTCAGGAGTTCGAGACCAGCCTGACCAACATGGTGAAACCCTGTCTCTATTAAAAATACAAAAATTAGCCAGGCATGGTGGCAGTCGCCTGTAATCCCAGCTACTCAGGTGGCTGAGGCAGGAGAATTGCTTGAACCCAAGAGGTGGAGGTTGTAATGAGCTGAGATTTCACCACTGCACTCTAGCCTGGGTGACAAGAGCAAAACTCCATCTGAAAAAAAAAAAAAAAAAAAAAAAAGCTCCAGTGTAGAACGGGCTCCAAATATGGCTGGATGCTAGGATAAAAATAAAATAATATAAAATTGGTCTTATTGTCAGGGTCCATGCAGCAAGATGGCTGTCAACTTAAAGCAAGTCAGTTTTCCTAGTAGCTGTAATGAAGCCACGTGCCCATTCTTGAGACAGCCGTTGTTGTCTAGGGAATGTGAAGTTCTGGTTGGCTAGGCTGGGTCACAAGTCACCCCTAGAGTTGGTCACAAGTCACCGCTAGAGCTAAGAATGGAGTCATACCTGCAGAGCCCCATGGACTGAGAGTGAGGGAGAATGGATTCTCAAGTAAAAATGAGGATACTACTGAAAGTAGAGCGAATGGATGTTAGGTAGTCAAGGACAAATGTCCATCACATACATATTACTTGTATTTGGGTATTTCAGTGAAACTCTTAGTTTAGAACACATTATCATTATGATATCTGGTCACATAGCTTCTTTTTAGAGTTATCATAGCAAAAAATGCCAATAGTCCACTAGTATGCATTATCCCCTTATTCTGAAGTCAGAGAATTAGTATCCAGGAACATGACTAGTCAGAATAATCCTTATGTTTCCCCCATGTGGCAAAGTTATAACCAATGAGACATGAGTAGAAGTGATTCATGTAACTTTCAGCTTGTATTCTTAAAAGGAAAGTAGGTTAGGCCACTCCTTCATATACAGTAGTCCCCCCTTATCCAAGAGAAATAGGTTCCAAGACCCCAGTGGATTCCTGGAACCACAGGTAGTACTATATACTATGTTTTTTTCCTATATCTACATATCTATGATAGTTTAGTTTATAAATTAAGCATAGTAAGAGATGAACAACAATAACATAATAAAATAGAATAATTATAGATACATTTCTGGGTATATTTAAATAGAGCAATTTAAAACTTATGTATTATTTCTGGAATTTAATATTTTCATTTAGTATTTTCAGACTGTGGTTAACGATGGGTAACTGAAAACACTGGAAGCAAAACTGTGGATGAAGGGAGACTGCTTTGATTTCTGCGTTTTCTCTATCTTCATCTTACCTCCCCTTTTCTATGGACTTTTTTTTTTTTTTAATCATCATCTTCATGCTTCAGGTCCTTCACTGACACCTACCCTTGGAAAATGGGCTCATAAACTCAGTAAAGTTTGTGATTGACAGGTTTAATGTGCTGACTCTTAGGAGTGTTCATTTCAGGGCAAAAAGGTTTAACTAAAGGTACACTTCTATAACTGTAGGATTTACACCAACAAAAGTCAGTAAGAGAGGTGTTTTTTATATTGTTTTTCCCTTTAGTAGGGAAGAGCTTCTTGTTAGCTCTTGATTTTTTTTTCTTTCTTTTTTTTTTTTTTTTTTTACCATCAATTCCTTTAAATGAGGAAGCAAATAAGGAGCACATACTACATTTAGTTAGTATGTTTCTTTTAAACTATGGGTTCTTCCTCTGTTTCTGTCACTCTCACTTTCCTTTCCTTGAAATGTATTTGTTGTTTTTCCTGTAAAGTTTCCCACAGTCTGAATTTTGCTAATTGCATCCCACTGATACTGTTTAAAAGATTTCTCTATCTGTTATATTTTCTGTAAGCGAATACATCTAGAGGCTGAATTCAATTTAGGTTCAATTTTTTGGTGAGATACTTTGTAAGTGGTTTGTGTACTTTCATTAGAGACACACAATATATGGTTGTCTCTTTCTGTGAGGCTGATTGATCAGTGGATTCAGGCTTTGCCAGGCTGAAACATATGCTATAAAGTTCTCCGTCAGCTTTTCCCCTAATGCTTTTAGCAATCATTGGTGATCTTTGCTTGCATCCATTATTTCATTAGAGATTGCAGCACTGTGATATTCTAATTCTATTATGCCTGCTCTACTCATTAGCTAGAATATCCCCATAAAGGAAAACTTTCTTTCATCAACTAATGGTTACCCTGAGGTACAGTTTATACAGAAAGGTCAGACAATCGTTTGATTCTTTCTTTTTACTTATACATTTTAAAATTATAAGTTGGTTCCCTAGCATCCTCTGAAAGTAACCCATGAAAATTTTCGGTTTTTTCTTTTTTTGGTCATTATGAAATCTATCTACATGTAAAATGAACATAAGTTAGGCTAGGTAAAATTATTATTTCTTACTTTCATTTTTTAATTTCTACATATGAAAGGAAATCAGTTCCACAGCCTACTATATGACACATTTATGCTACTATGATTTTAAAAAGCAATTAAACAATAAACCAAATACTGATTTTTTTAGTGACAAGGTGAAAAATTAAAATTAAGAAAATATACAAATTGATACTTGCCTATTTATAGAAAGCAAATTAAGTTAAGACGTATCAGCCATATTCATAGCAAAATTTTAATCGACTCAGAAAATGTAGCATCTTCACATTTCTCAAAATCTAATTCAAATCAGAAAATATTTACAATGCTTTTTTGAAATGTTGTTTTGGGAATAATTCAAATGGCACAGTTATTTAAAACTGTGACCTTCCAGAAAAACAGGCTATCCAGGTTTACAGTGCAATCTTTTGTATGACTTAACCTTATAAAAAGTACGGAAATTTTAGGTGTAGGGACGAGAGTGTTTAAGATGGAGAATATTGGGGCCAGGAGCTCCCTTTGGGTCTATTCTTTTCCAAAAAGAATCTGCAAATGGCACCTGCTAATGCTTTCTCTAGTCTGAGGGCCATCAATTACCCTAAGCTGGAAAATAAATTTCTATCATTTTGTTGGTAGCTTGCTAGATTATTAAATCTTGTAAGTAATTCAAATATGTTTGTATCAGGTACTGCCAAGGTGCTGGTGACACAAAGGTAAAAAATCCAGAGTCTTTACCTTCAGGGATTTTACAGTACAGTGAGAAAGACAGCCCAGGAAACAGGCAGGAATCCTAGTGAAAAGCTCTGATACAGCTCCAGTGTGAAATTTTTCTTCCAAAATAATTATTACATTATAATACTGAATGAAAACCTGATCTTGCATTTGCTTATAAGGACAAACACACAGCCCCAGTGCACTCTCCTCCCACCCCCATCACTGTCCTTTTGCTTAAATATAATCTCCAAGGGATGCAAACACAACTACATCCTTGGCTCTTATAAACTTGGGCCATTGCCGGGCGCAGTGGCTCACGCTTGTAATCCCAGCAGCTTGGGAGGCCGAGGCAAGTGGATCACCTGAGGTCAGGTGTTCAAGACCAGCCTGGTCAACGTGGTGAAACTCCATCTCTGTTTAAAATACAAAAATCAGCCGGGCATGGGGGTGCATACCTGTAATCCCAGCTACTTGGGAGGCTGAGGCAGAATTGCTTGAACTCGGGAGGCGGAGGTTGCAGTGACCTGAGACTGCGCCACTGCACTCCATCCTGGGCAACAGAGTAAGACTCTGTCTCAAAAAAAAAAAAAAAAATTAAATAAAAAAATAATAAATTTGGGTCATTATGGTACGTAGCTAACACTTCTGACAGGTTTCAGCCCAGCTATGGGTCTGCCTGCCTCACCATAGAAGAGCCTTCAGTTCTCCACCTTAGAATTCAGGGGTAGGTCACAATCCATCAATTAATACTGAAAGGATTTAAACATATACATCTGCGGTCATGGTTTTGTTTTCTTTTTTTTTTTTTTTTTTTTTTTTTGAGACGTAGGGCTGGAGTGCAGTGGCGCAATCTTGGCTCACTGCAAGCTCCGCCTCCCGGGTTCACGCCATTCTCCTGCCTCAGCCTCCTGAGTAGCTGGGACTACAGGCGCCCACCACTGTGCCCAGCTAATTTTTTATATGTTTAGTAGAGACGGGGTTTCACTGTGGTCTTGATCTCCTGACCTTGTGATCCGCTTGCTTTGGCCTCCCAAGGTGCTGGGATTACAGGCGTGAGCCACCTCGCCCGGCCTCGGTCATGATTTTCAAACATTGTTTCCCTTCTTTTAGACTCCAGATCCTGTGTTTAAATGAAATCAGTCCTCGGTATAAAACTGAAAGCTGCTACCCTCATTCCTGACTTCCGAGCACCTCTGTAGAACTCCTGCTGTTTTTTAGAAAGCTGACTTCAAGAATAAACATTAAAACAAAACAAAAAACCTTTAACTTGAATATTTCTTGCAAATGCTTATGTTCATCTTTCTTTTTTTGTTTTGTTTTGTTTTTGTTTTTTTTTTTGAGACGAAGTCTCACTCAGCTTCCCAGGCTGGAGTGTGCAGTGACACGATCTTGGCTCACTGCAACCTCCGCCTCCCAGGTTCAAGCGATTCTCCTGCCTCAGCCTCCCGAGTAGCTGGGATTACAGGCACACACCACCACACCCAGCTAATTTTTGTATTTTTAGTAGAGATGGGGCTTCACCATGTTGGCCAGGATGGTCTCGATTTCTTGACCTTGTGATCTGCCCTCCTCAGCCTTTTCCCGAAGTGCTGGGATTACAGGTGTGAGTCACTGCGCCTGGCCTATGTTCATCCTTTCTAAGGACACATAGTCTTCTTACTTCCTGTAATAATAATGATAATATTATATATTTTATAAAGCTCTTAACTTTTGGCTGGGCTCAGTGGCTCATGCTTGTAATCCCAGCACTTTGGGAGGCCAAGGTGGGTAGATCACTTGAGGTCATGAGTTTGAGATCAGCCTGACCAACATGGTGAAACCCTGTCTCTACAAAAAAAAAAAAAAAAAAAACCGACAAAAATTAGCCAAGTGTGGTGGCATGCATCTGTAGTCCCAGCTATTTGGGAGGCTGAATCACTTGAACATGGGAGATGGAGGTTGCAGTGAGCTGAGATTGTGCCACTACACTCCAGCCTGGGCAACAGAGCGAGACTCTATCTCACAAAAAAAGGCTTTTATCTTTTTCAAGTGCTTTTCCATCAGTTATTTCAGATTTTGTGGGCTATGTCTCCCACAGCTTAATGTAGCCATTTTAAATTTCATTGTGTATATCTAAGAGGAAAATTTGATATTATAACATTTTTATGGATTTTCCCCACTATTTGAGCAGTATTGCCTTTCAACTAAGTAGATCTCTTTTAAGCAACTATGATCGCTCATACTTAAGTCCAGTTATCTGACACTGAATAATCCACCTACTTGCAATAATCAATTAGCCAACATATCAAAATATGCTATAATAAACAGAAAATCCCTAATTTTGACAATGCTTTCATATAATTTGTAAACTATATTTTAACAAGTCATTTTAATTCTCACAGCACATTATTACACTGTCAAATTGAAATTTAATTTTTTTGCAAGCTGCATTCATTGTTGTTAATATTTATAACTGTTAAGGGATTATAACCAAATGATATCTGGTCCTGGGATAAGGAAAGAGCAAGAATGCAATCTGTTAAATTGGATTAAAGTATTAAGCTCAATTTCTGAAAGCGTACTGAATGCATTCCCATAAAAATTAAGATTTTGAAGTGTAGAAGTTTCTTATGATGCAGCAAATAATGAGAAGTCAAAAATGAAAAGGCATTCAGCCTGAAATGAATAAAGAAAATAGAAACACAGGTTTCATTATTTTAAGGGAAAAAACTTCTATTTTACAGTAAAGAACAATAAGATGTGGGAAATGGAATGGGAGAATGGAGCAGTTTTCTTCCAGGGACAAGTATTTAAGAATGCTTTTGGCTGGGGGCGGTGGCTCACACCTGTAATCCCAGCACTTTGGGAGGCCAAGGCAGGTGGATCACCTGAGCTCAGGAGTTCGAGACCAGCCTAGGTAAATGGTGGAAATTAGCCGGGCGTGATGGTGGGCGCCTGTTGTCCCAGCTACTCAGGAGGCTGAGAAAGAATTGCTTGAGCCTAGAAGGCGGAGGATGCAGTGAGCTGAAATCACACCACTGCACTCCAGCCTGGGCAACAGAGTGAGACTTTGTCTCAAAAAAAAAAAAAAAAAAAAAAGCTCTCAAACCCCTGAAATGCTCTACTTAATTCTGTTGCCTTGTTGAGATAATCCACTAAAACCAGTAACTGTTCCTTTTTTCTTACAACTAAAAACACTTTTTTATTCATTTTTTAATTTATTTTTATTTTTTTGAGACAGAATCTCACTCTGTCACCCAGGCTGGAGAGAATGGCACAATGTCAGCTCACTGCAACCTACGCCTCCCGGTTTCAAGCGATTCTCCTGCCTCAGCCTCCCAAGTAGCTGGGACTACAGGCACGTGCCACTACACCCTGCTAATTTTTGTATTTTCAGTAGAGACAGGGTTTCACTATGTTGGCCAGGTTGGTCTCGAACTCCTGACCTCGTGATCTGCCCGCCTCAGCCTCCCAAAGTACTGGGATTACAGGCGTGAGCCACCGTGCCCAGCAATACTTCTTTATTGTAGAACATACATATGAAGAAAAAGAAAAAAAAATCACCATAAGCCCACCATCCAGAGATAACTACTGTTAACACTTTTAACAGCTTTATTGAGATTCACATCCCATATAATTCACCCATTGAAAGTGTACGACTCAATTTTTTAAGTGTATTTAGAGTTATACCATCATCAGCACCTAGTTTTAGAACATTTCATCACCCCAGAAAGAAACCTATTGGCATCACTCCCCATTTCCCCTAACACGCATTTCCCCCTACTCAGTCCTAAGCAACTACTAATCTACTTTTTGTCTCTAGAGATTTGCCTATTCTGGATATTTCATATAAACAGAATCACAGTATGTGGTCTTTTACAACTGATTTCTTTCACTTGGCATCATGTTTTCAAGATTCCTCCATGTTGTAGCCGGTATCAGTACTTAATTTTTAAAAATTGCTGATTAGTATTCCATTGTATGTATGTAACATAATCTGTTTATCCGTTTATTATGGACATTGGGTTGTTTCCACTTGCTGACTGTTATGAATAATGCTGCTCTAAATATTCATGTACACATTTTTGTTTGAATACTTGTGTTTAATTCTCTTAGAATCTAGGAGACTGAAATTTCTGGGTCATATAGTATCCATACGTTTAATATTTTGAGGAACTGCTAAATTATTCTCCAAAATGGCTGTACCACTTTACATTCCCATCAGCAATGTATAAAGGTTCCAATTTCTCCACATCCTGACAACACTTTATATTGTCTGCCAACTATATATATATATATATATATACACACACACATATTGCTATCCTAGTGGGTGTGAAGTGGTATCTCATTGTAGTTTTGATTTGCATTTCTCTAACGACTAATGATGCTGAGCATCTTTTCATGTATTGGTTATCTGTATATCTTCTATGGAAAAGGGTCTATTCAGATCCTCTGTCCTTTTAAAAATTTCGTTATTTTTAAAAGTTATTAAGACCTCATTATAAATTCTGGATACAAGTCTCTTATCAGATATATATCAATTATAAATCATTTATCCCATTCTATGAATTGTCTTTTATTTTCATGATAGTATCACTTGCAGCACAGAAGTTTTTAACTTGATGAAGTCTAATTTATCTATTTTTTCCTTTTGTCTCTTACACTTTTGGTGTTGTATCTTAGAAGGTTTTGTCTGACTCAAGGTCATGAAAATTGCACCTGTATTTTCTTTTACAAAGTTTCTAACTTTAGCTCTGACATGAGAGTCTGATCCATTTGATTTAATTTGTGGTAAGTGTGAGACTGGGGTTAAACTGTTTTTTTTTTTTTGAGACGGAGTTTTGCTCTTGTTGCCCAGGCTGGAGTGCAATGGTGTGATCTGGGCTCACCGCAACATACGCCTCCCAGGTTCAAGCGATTCTCCCGCCTCAGCCTCCCGAGTAGCTGGGATTACAGGCATGTGCCATCACACCCAGCTAATTTTGTACTTTTAGTAGAGATGGGGTTTCTCCATGTTGGTCAGGCTGGTCTTGAACTCCCGACCTCAGGTGATCTGCCCGCCTCAGCCTCCTAAAGTGCTGGGATTACAGGTATGAGCCACAACACCCGGCAAACTTAATTCTTTCATACATGGATATCCAGTCATCCAGGCAACATTTATTGAAAAGATTCTTTACCCTCATTGAATTGGCTAGACACCCTTGTTCAAAACCAATTGACCATAAGTGAAAGGGTTTATTTCTGGACTTTCAATTCTATTTTTCTGACCTATATGTCTATCCTTGTCCAACTATTAATATTTGTTATGAAATCACCTTTTTTCATATGTATTTTTCACATTTATTTTTTCAAAACCATTGAGTCATACCAAGCATGCAGTTTTTAACTTTTTTCTCTTAATAGACCATTAATATCCTCTCGTGTCATTAAATATTCAACCTAATTTTTTTTTTTTGAGATGGAGTCGCGATCTGTCGCCCAGGCTGGAGTGCAGTGGCTGATCTCGGCTCACTGCAAGCTCCGCCTCCCGGGTTCACACCATTCTCCTGCCTCAGCCTCCCAAGTAGCTGGGATAACAGGCGCCCACCACCACACCCGGCTAATTTTTGTATTTTTAGTTGAGATGGGGTTTCACTGTGTTAGCCAGGATGGTCTCGATCTCCTGGCCTCGTGATCTGCCTGCTTTGGCCTCCCAAAGTGCTGGGATTACAGGCGTGAGCCACCGCGCCCGGCCTATTCAACCTAATTTTTAACGGTTGCATTATATTCCATTATACAGATTAGTTAAACTAATCTCTTACTCAATGCTTAAGAGATTGTTTTCAGAATAACATTATCTTTAACATAATAAACACCCCCAAAATATAGCTCTATTTGTATCAGCAACTACACCATAAGAAAAAACCTAGAAAGAAAATTGCTAAGTACAAATATTTTTAAGAACTTGATTAAAAAATACTGCTATTGTATTATTTTACTAGCAATGTACAAGAGCGTGAGTTTCTTTATATGCTTACTAAAGCTGGATATTATCATTTAAAAATCTTGACAAATTTTGAATTCACATTTTATCAATGATTTGTAAGAAGATATCTCAAACCTGGAAGTTTTTGATAGATTAAGTCAAATAACCAACTTTTCCCCATCTCTTAAAGATCTCAAATTATGTATATACATGTATAAATATACGTGTGTGTACACACACACACACACACACATTTTAGTTTCTTGTAGAGATGAGGTCTCACTATGTTGCCCAGGCTGGTCTTGAACTCCTGGGTTCAAGGGATCCTCCTGCATCAGCCTCCCCAAATGCTGGGATTATAGGCGTGAGCCGTGACATCCAAACAAAAATCTCAAATTTTAATGTTATTTTTATTTTCATTTTCTGTATGTAGTACTGCCTTATTTTGCCTCACAGAGTAAATTGCCATTGAAAGAAAACACTTTGAAGAGAGTCACCTAATGAAGCAATCAGTAAGATATAGATTTACAGAGACAGGGTGACTACTCCAGCAAGGACTCACTTGGTTACTTTATATCAGTGTGGTCACCAAGTGAAGTTAGCTATGTAAGTTCTGAAAGTAAAGTTGATCAGTGATTCAGAGTTGATTGGTCTCTGATGAAAGGACTCACGGTAACCAACTCACTAAAGACTGATATTTAAAATGGAATGCCTTTTTACTCATTTCTTGTGAGGCACCTCACTGACACAGACCAGATTGCTCAAAATGTTTGCTCAGGGCATGTTTTCTCTTGCATGAGACCTGGCACATAGAAAATACTCAATAAAGGCCAGGCACAATGGCTCAGGCTTATAATGCCAACACTTTGGGAGGCTAAAGCAGGAGGATTGCTTGAAGCCAGAAGTTCGAGACCAGCCTGGGCAGCAAAGTGAGACCTCTGTCTCTACAAAATTAAAAATTAAAAAAAAAAATTAGCCAGCCATGGTGGCTTGTGCCTGTAGTCCCTGTAGTCTCAGCTACCTGGGAGGCTGAGGCAAGAGGACTGCTTGAGCCCAGGAGCTCAAGGCTACAGTGAGCTATGATTGTGCCACTACACTACAGACTAGGCAACAGAGTGAAACCTCATCTCACAAAAAAAAAAAAAAAAGAAGAAGAAAGTACTCAATAAGTATCAGCCATTATCATTATCGTTGTTATTATCATTAATATTATAGTGCAACTGACTGTGATTTTACTTATCTCCCCTTTATAGGGAACACATTCTGATCTTTGAGATGGCTCTTGACCTTTTGGAGTCATGCTCACTTTGGGAGTCTAATGAAATCTGTGGATACTTCCAGCAGATAAAAAAGCCCATATATACATATGGAGAACAGGCTAAGAACTGTGTTCTTACGTCCACTATGGCCCTACTCGAATGCTCAGACTTGAGCAGTCCTAAGTTAAGAGTAAAATGCATTCGCAGTTCACAATCAGGCAACCACAGTAGAACGCAGGGCTGGGACAAACTCTCTTGGCTTTTTCCTTTCATTTTGCTTTATGTCTCTCTTCCTTTTTTTCTTGGAAATATCCTCCCCTTAGAAAGCCAAAACCTGTGAAGCCCAGGCCTGTCTTGATTCAAGACACAAATAGTCCTCACCCACTTGGCTCACTGCTCTCCTTTTCATGTCTCTCTCTCTCTCTCTCGCTCTCTCTCTCTTTTTAAAGTGATTTGACTATTCATGTAGATATTCCATCTGACATCTTGGCCTCTCAGTTCCTCAGTCTTTTTGGCCTCTGATCATCTGATCCTCCGTGCCCCCTCAGACAACCATGGCATTCTTTTTGTCATGACAATCACTGCACACTTCTGACACTGTAACTTCCAGAGTCCCATTCTCTGACCAGCATCCCCCATCCTTCTGGATTCTCTTCTCAAGAACTCCTGCTTCAGCAGTTCTTTAACTCCATGAAGAACTCTCATCCTTAGACTCTATCATTTTCTCAACTATAATCAGCTATCCGTGTCCTCACGTCTTTTTCTTTAGCTAGCCTAAAAGCCACAGCTCATGTTTATAATGACTCCCTTGCAAACACCCTTAAAACCCTTGCCCCTCTCTCCCTGAGCTTACCCTGTTGTATTCAATTAGGAAAGCCTCCAACTCTGCTTATACCCAACAATCTGCTCACTCTGGGCCTGCATGAGAGCAGCCAAATAGTGCTCAGCTGATCTTATTCACCATGTCCATTAGTTTTCTTTAAATTCATGGACCAAAATCTCAGCTGGGTGCTTAGCATATTTGACAATCCTACTGTAAATGTTCTCTTTCCCACACTTCAAAAAGACTAGTTCACGTCTTCTGTCTTTTCAAAGCTTCTAAATGATACCACCTCCCGACAACCCCTGCTGTGGTCCCACTCTTACCCACAGCTTTAACAAAAAATGAATAAATCAAAGTAGACAGCCAGGCACCATGGCTCACGCCAGTAATCCCAACACTTTGGGAGGCTGAGGTGGTCGAATCACTTGAGGTCAGGAGTTCGAGACCAGCCTGGCCAACATGATGAAACCCCGTCTTTACCAAAAATATAAAAAATTAGCCAGGTGTGGTGATCCTCAGGAGGCTGAGGCAGGAGAATCGTTTGAGTCTGGGAGGCGGAGGTTGCAGTGAGCTGAGATCACGCCACTGCACTCCAGTCTGGGCAACAGGGCGAGACTCTGTCTCAGAAAAAAAAAAAAAAAATCAAAGCAGACAATGACCACTCAAACTACAGTCTGCTTTTGTATGTACCCATTGTGAGTTACCTCCTAGTTCCATGGATCAAGCGTTCTTGCATTTCAGAGGCTAGCCCTTCTGTTTGTGTTCTGGAGCCCATGCAAATCTTGCATCTTCAAGGACTTTGCTCTGGAAATTATTCCCTCACCTGTATAATCAACTTCTCCCTTTCCCATGGTTTATTTCCACCAGCAAACAATACGCCATAATAGCTCCTATCTCAAGAGAGAAAAAAAATATCTTGACCACATGTCTCCCTCCAGCCCCAGGCAAGTTTCTCTGCTCCCCTTCATAACAAAACTTCTTGAGTTGACCATAATTGCTGATTAGCCTTTTACCCTACATTTTCTCCTCAGTCTATTTCCCCTGAGATTCCTCTAGTCCAAGTCACTAATGGCTTCCATTCTGCCAGATATAACAGTCACTTCTCTGTTTTTATTTTACTCGAATATCTAAGAGGTATTAGACACACTTCTCCTTGAAATACTTTCTTCTTTTGCTTCTAGGGCAAAACAATCTCTGGGTTTCCTTCCTTCTTCAATGACATTTATTCTTAGATCATTTGCCAGTTCTTCTTCGGCTCAGTCTTTAAAAGCAGGAGTGCCAAAGTCCTCGTCCCTGCTTCTCTTCTCTCCGTTTATGCATACTCCCAAGTGACCATTTCCATTCCTGTCGCTTTACATGCTATTTTTAAACTTAAAAGAGTGGTTGAGGAGCTAGGTGACTGAGGTAAGGGTAGGAGTACAGTTCGTACCTTTTACTTTTTATACAAGCATCACATACTCAGACCAATTAAAATGTAAATAAATATGTGAGAGCGACAAACATTTCTCTCATTTAGGCCACAATTAATTTGATTTTTTTCTTATATGCAGCCAAGCTGAATCCTAACTCATACAGAGGGACAGGTTGAATTTACAGGGCAAAAAGGGGTAACTACTAGTATTAAGGCAGGAGGGATAGAATCCCCAGCCCCAGTGGAGGAATCAGCCTTTGGTAGGACAAAGGGCACATCCTATGTAGCACAGAGGGAAGGAGGAGAGAATTACTGATGATGCAGGAAGATCTGCATGTTTGGTAAGAAACTGAGAGGGGTCTTATGTCATGGCTTCATGCTGTCTATGAAATAGGAGGCAAGGTTCTCTAATCAGTCAGGGAGTGGGTCCAGGGGAGCTGAGAGAGGGGATTTTTGAGGCTTGGAGGGAGTGATGGTTTACAATCATTGTTGCTGCAATGGAAGAGCAAGTTGACCAGAGGAAAGCAATAGGATTATTGAGGGCCCCTTTGTAACTGGTAATCCTGAATTATTATTATTATTATTATTATTACTTGAGATGAGGTCTCCTTGAGTCACCCAGGTTGGAGTGCAGTGGCGAGACTGGATCTTGGTTCACTACAACCTCCACCTCCTAGGCTCAAAGGATCCTCCTCCAACCTCAGCCCCAAGTAGCTGGGACCACAGGCACACAACACTATGCCCAGCTAATTTTTTTTTTTTTTTTTTTGATATTTTTGATAGAGATGAGGTTTCACAATGTTACCCAAGCTGATCCCCTGAGCTCGGGTGATCTGCCCACCTCAACCTCCCAAAGCGCTGGCTGGGATTACAGGTGTGAGCCAACACACCCGGTCGGGTACTCATAAATTTATAGCGGGGAGTGCAGCAGGTATGAGTTGTAACTTTCTTGGTTCAAATCCAGGCTCTGCCAGTAAATGATTGCTCTCAGGCAGGTTTCTTAAACTTTGTACCTCAGAGTTTCTTCATTTGTAAAATGGGGGCTCATTCATTTATTCAACAAATATTTAAGTGTCTACTATGCACTATTAGACACACTTCTCCTTGAATGGGGCTGAGATTAGAGCCAAATGGCCAGGTATGATGGCTCATGCCTGTAATCCCAGCCCTTTGGGAGGCCGAGGCAGGAGAATTGCTTGAGGCCAGAAGTTCAAAACCAGCCTTGCCAACACAGTGAGACCCCCGCCCCCATCTCTATTTTTAAAATATTAAAAAGTATTTTAAAAAAAATGTATTAGAGACAAAAACAAGAAAAAGTTTGTTCCTTCATGGAGCTCATAGTAGTTATATGTGCCTTCCCTTTAGGTTGTTACGAGGATTACATGAGATTTTAATTGCCTAAATGTTAAGATGTATGCTTTTTTTACATTTTACAGCTCTGAAATTGAGATTCATTTTACAATCAATGGCATTTTACAGTTAATTGGCAGGGTGTTTTTCTTTTTTAGTGTTATATAGAGTAATGGTGTCACTTATAATCAATGGGGTTTCAGATTCCATAAAATATGATCATACTTATAAAAGCTTAATAAAGTGTCTGGAAGGCTATACACTGCAGCACTTGTAATAGCAAATAACTGGAAACAGCTCAAATGGTTATCTGCAAGAGACTGGAACTACAGTGCACCCAAAGGAGAAGTGGAAAGAAATGAAGAATATTTTTATACACTGCCATGAAGCAATCTCTAGGATATGTTGTCAACTGAAAAGAAGGTGGAAAAAGTATCTGCAGTATGCTTCTGTTTATCTAAAAGGTATATATATATACACACACACATACATATATATACACACACACAGATATAAAATACTTGCTTATATTTTCAAAACTGGAAGGATAGGCCGGGCGCGGTGGCTCAAGCCTGTAATCCCAGCACTTTGGGAGGCCGAGACGGGTGGATCACGAGGTCAGGAGATCGAGACCATCCTGGCTAACCCGGTGAAACCCCGCCTCTACTAAAAAAAATACAAAAAACTAGCCGGGCAAGGTGGTGGGCGCCTGTAGTCCCAGCTACTCGGGAGGCTGAGACAGGAGAATGGCGTAAACCTGGGAGGCGGAGCTTGCAGTGAGCTGAGATCCGGCCACTGCACTCCAACCTGGGCGACAGAGCGAGACTCCGTCTCAAAAAAAAAAAAAAAAAAAAAACTGGAAGGATAGACAAAATAATTTTTGAATTAAAAAAAAAAATTAAGTAACCTATGGGAGAGGGAAGGAATAGGGTGGAAGGACCAGGAATAAAAGCTAAAGTTTTCGGAATATACATTGTTTTGTAGATTTGATTTCAAACCCTGTAAATGTATTGTGCTTTTGTTTTCATTTTTTTAGAGATAGGACTAGCTATGTAGCCTAAACAGGAGTACAGATCATTCACAGGTATGATCATAGCACCCTATAGCCTCATACTCTGGGGCTTCAGTGATTCTCCCGACTCAGCCTCCCAAGTAGCTGAGACAGGTTTATAAAATTATAAAACCAGGTTAAATCAAAATGGAAAAGAAAATCAATTCATGAAAATCAAAAGCAAAAGGAAACAAATAAATCCATCCTTCCAATTGACTTAGTGGCTTAACCATACAGAAAAGATTATTTCATGTGGTTTTAAAACACAATAATTTGACTATGCATCCTTACTAGAATATATCTGGAATTTTTAAAAAGTCAAAGACATTTTAAACTATTTTCAGTAATTATATGGTTAGTAATAATTTTGGTATTATTATTCTGAAACCATTTTATGTATAACAATAAAATTATATTAATTTTTTAAATTTATTTATTTTGAGATGGAGTCTTGCTCTGTCGCCCAGGCTGGAGTGCACTGGTGTGATCTCGGCTCACTGCAACCTCCACCTCCTGGGTTCAAGCAATTCTCCTGCCTCAGCCTCCTGAGTAGCTGGGACTACAGGTGCGCACCACCATGCCTGGCTAATTTTTGTATTTTTAGTAGAGATGGGGTTTCGACATGTTGGCCAGGCTGGTCTTAAACTCCTGATCTCAGGTGATCCATCCACCTCCACCTCCCAAAGTGCTGGGATTACAGGTGTGAGCCACCACTCCTGGCCATTAATATTCTTAGAAACTAAAATTTTCAGTGTAAAAGTGATATCAGAATACAATTTAAAACTTTTCAATTAAAAACCTTTTAACTTTTTAAAGTTAAATAAAAACCTTGTAATCCTAAATTTGAATAAAATGAACTTACGATTTTTTTCTCCTAAAAAAGAAAAAAGGAATGTCAGAGCTCTGTCCACTAAAAAGGCTTAGAAACCATAACCAATTTAGTAGCAATTAGCATCCTCATGCCTAGGCTGTGGCCTGTAAATACCATTTTCTGTTAAACGGAATCAGAAACCCAGGCTCCTGATAGAAATGGCTGATTCTCAGTCTGGGACAAAAATAATGTAAGATGGGCCAGGCGTGGTGGCTCACGCCTGTAATCCCAGCACTTTGGGAGGCCAAGGTGGGTGGATTACCTGAGGTCAGGAGTTTGAGACCAGCCTGGCCATGTCGAAACCCGGTCTCTACTAAAAATACAAAAATTAGCCAGGCGTGGTGGCATGTGCCTGTAGTCCCAGCTACTCCGGAGGCTGAGGCATGAGAATCGCTTCAACCTGGGAGGCGGAGGTTGCAGTGAGCCAAGATCCCATCATTGCACTCCAGCCTGGGCAACAAAGCGAGACTCCATCTCAAAAAAAAAAAAAAAAAATGTAAGAAGAGCTGGCAACAAGCTCCATCACACCAGAAAGCAAGGAAGCTTTCAAAGACTACTGGGTTTTATGTGTCAAAAAGACCCTAAAGCCACCTTGAAGAGGTTCCCACTGTCAAAGATGGGACAATTTAAGCTTCAGAAAGAGTAGTAAGTGCAGTGAACCGAAATGCATCAAATATGTTAAACATTCTTAAGTCTGGCCTAACACAGTAACTCACACCCATAATCTCAGCACTTTGGGAGGCAGCGGCAGGAAGATCACTTCAGTCTAGGAGATGGAGACCAGCCTGGGCAACACAGTGAGAAACACATCTCCACAAAAAATTTTTTAAAAATTAGCTGGGCGTGGTACTGTGCCTATAATCCCAGCTACTCAGGAAGCTGAGGCAGGAGGATCGCTTGAGCCAGGGAGGTCAAGGCTGCAGTGACCCTAAATCATGCCACAGCACTCCAGCTGGACAACAGAGCAAGATCCTGTCTCAAAAAATAAATAAATAAAAATAAATCTTTGAGTCTGCCAGGCGCAGAGGCTTACATCTGTAATCGCAGCACTTTGGGAGGCCGAGATGGGCGAATCACCTGAGGTCAGGAGTTCAAGACCAGCCTGGCCAACATGCTGAAACTCTGTCTCTATAAAAATACAAAAACTAGCTGGGCATGATAGCAAATGCCTATAATCCCAGCTACTCGGGAGGCTGAGAGGGGAGAATCGCTTGAACCCAGGAGGCAGAGGCTGCAGTGGGCCGAGATTGTGCCACTGCACTCCAGCCTGGCGACAGAGTGAGACTCTGTCTCAAAAAAAAAAAAAAAAAAAAATCCTTGAGTCCTTAGTGACTAAGGAAAAAAAAAAAAAAAAACATGCACACTCATAGGTTACCTTTGGAAGATGCCGGAGGATCAACTCCTTAGCCCATGGTTACAAAGCAACACTCTTAATCAGTACAGCCATCTGTGCAGTGCTGGAACATTTCTGTAAAATACCTCAGGCTCCTTGGAGTGCTTAAAGAAATCCTGAAAGTACACAATATAAGTGGGGTATGATGAAAAAGGAAGACAGAAGATGACAGACATGTTGGGAGAGAAATTAATAGACTAATGGTCCCAGTGTGGTTGAAAATGATCATGATGGGAGAAGTTGAACAAAGTAAAGCTGGAAGAAAAGGAGGTTGTTGCCAGATAAAAGAATATCTGATTTGGTGATCCAATTTGTCCCCTGCCGAGAAATTTAGAGTTGCCTTGGGAAAACCTAAGATGCTCTTCTCTTCATCTTTCAAGAGTTTAATGTTCCATGAACATGCCTAATCTTGAAAGGGAGAATCCAGCACAATACTTTTTCCTCTGGAAAATTAATGTATATTGACAGCAGGTTTCTTTTCTTTTCTTTTCTTTTCCTTTTTTTTGAGAGAAGTCTCTCTCTTGTCCCCCTTGTTTGAGTGCAATGGCTTTATCTTGGCTCACCGGAACCTCTGCCTCCCAGGTTCAAATGGTTCTCCTGCCTCTGCCCCCCAGCTGGGATTAAGGTGCTTGCCACCACGCCAGGCTAATTTTTGTATTTTTTAGTAGAGATGGGGTTTCACCATATTGGCCAGGCTGGTCTCGAACTCCTGACCTCAGATGATCCGCCCACCTTGGCCTCCCAAAGTGCTGAGATTACAGGTGTAAGCCACCGCGCCCGGTCATACTGGCAGCAGGTTTCTAAGTATGCTAATGGTCATAGCTCTTATATGATGTCCTCAGAGTACGACATCCTTGCAATATAGAATCTAGGGAAACCTGCCTGAGCCTCCCTTTGCTAAAGTTTACAAGGGTAGATTTTATAGTTCAGTAGCTGTCTATTTTTCTAACCATTCAATGACATCTTTCTAAGTTCAAGTTTTAGGATGAATGTAGAGTGATAAAACAGATCTTATTTTAATTCGGCATTTCCTAAGTTGTCATCCCAGAAGCTTTGCTGTCAAGAATTATATACTTCTGTGAATGTATCTGTACCAGGAGTTTGAGCAGAAAAAATAATAGTGATCACTGAGATCACAAACTCTATGATGTATATGAGATTAGTAGGATGACATTTCTAAGATTATTACATTAAAATGTTTATCATCTTAAGTATTAAATTCCTCTCTATAAAAGTTTTCATCATCATGTTATGTTTTGTGGTTACTATAAAGCTATGTAGTGCATATTGAACTTGAGTGTCAACCATGACTCTGTCTCCTTCACCCTCTATGTCCTATCTATCAAGAAGAACTATTGACCTAACTTTTTCTTTATCTCTTTATTCTGTCTACTTCTCTTTTTCTCTACTGCCACTACTTCAGGCCACCCTAAAGTTCAGGCCATCTCCTCTTCAGGCTGAACTATTGCCTCAGCTTCCCACCTTGGTTTTACCCTCTACAATCTTCTCTCCATATTTTAGCATCCCCTGCAATCATTTCTCCATATTGCAGCATAAAGAAATAAATCTCTGCTGTTAAATGCCACTGACATCTTGGGGTCATTTGTTGCTGCAGTATAACTTGATCTAAGAAGACTAATATCTAACTTATTTCAGTTCCTTGGATGTGCTATACCTCACTTTGGGCCTTTCCTTCCTCTTCTTTTTCCTATTTTAATTGCCCCAATTCCTCTTCAGCTTTTAGATCTCAGTTTAGATGCCATTTCCTCTGGGAAGCTTTCCCTGATTCAGCAGGTCTGGCTTATGTATCCATCCTTACATTCCCATGAAACTCTGTAATTCCCTTAACAGCACTTACTATGGAATTGTCTGTCCCCCTCCTTCACCTGCCTGCTGGAAGCTTGGTTATGGCAGACACTACGACTTCCTATTTCATCAATATATTCCCAGTTCTGGGCACATGGCAAATGCCATAAATCTGTTGAATGAGTAAATAGTTCAATTCTTAGAATTTGAATACTTGGTCATACTACTTATCAGGAAAAGATGCCAAGGCAGAAAAAGTACTGAGGTCCAAGTTCTGATCTGATTCATTGTGATACCAGTAGAAAAAAAAAAAAAATCAATGGCAGTCAAATACTATTAAACTGTGCTTTCCTGTCTCCACCTTGATGAAAATTTATACAGGCTTTCCAAGCCTCACATATTAAAAGAGTAAGGAGTAGCTATAAACTAATATGTGTGAGACTGAAGTTTCCCGAGATGAAAGAATGCTAGGCATTATTATTTCTATACATGTTTCAACAGCACATGAGAATAACATACAGGTCAGCTCACATTATTGCAGCATTTCCTGTTCTAAGACACAGCTTAAGGCAAACTCTTAGAATGGTTAAGTAGGATGTATGCATTCCACAACTCTTGCCTAATTGAGTCACCCTTGTATACTTTCCCGTCCCTCCCTGCCATAAAGCATATTAAAATTGTATTAGTAACGCCATCTGTGATTTCCATGTGACCTAATATAAATAATGTTTTCTGTGGCCCCACAATTAAAAAACCATCATAAAACCATGTCAGTGAAGATCTTTCGTGAAGAAAACAGAAATGGGAGTTTAGATTAATTATACTGTGCTCTGGTGAGACCTACGAGGAAATCTGATTCTGAGCTTTTTGATTAAAGAACACAGAGTGGGAAAGAGTCACAAGTGAGACCTGAGTGGCTCTGAGGTTTGACTTAGTAACCTTGAAAGGTGAAGAACTTGATGTTAAAAATTAGGCTTCACCCAGCATCCTTACTCACATGTAGAAACGAGTTGCAACTCACTAGGCTTCATTCATTCATTCAGAATGAATCATCCTGCTCATCAAGATTGGCTACTTTTCCAAAAGTAACAATAAGAATACAAACATATACAGCAAAGGTCTAAAGCTTCCATAAGAAAACTAAGGAAAGTTGGGCACAGTAATGGAACACGTGAGTGTGAGTTATGTCTAAGGTTTCCAACAGATTGGGAATTTTAGGAACACTAAACATGGTTTTGGAACCAGGTTTCCTGATTGAAACTTAAAGGGACATGGTTTTATACTTAAAGAAAAGCTTGAAGGCAGTGTAGTCTAGTGGATTTAGGAGACAGACCTGGGCTTAAATTCCTGCTGTGCCACTACCTAGCTGTGTGACCTTGGGCAAGTTGCTTAATTACCTTAACCTGTTTCTTCATTAGTACAATGGGGATAAAATGCCTACTTTATAAGATTACAGTGAGAATTAAATATGACAATGTGTCTAAAATGCTTTGCACAATGCCTAGCCATAGACAGTCTAATTAAATAGTAACTATAATCATGGAGCTCTCCAGTGAAGAACTGGACTGCCCTGTAAGGTGGGAGGCACCCTGTCTCTAAAAGCATTCAACAAGCCGGTTGGTCCTGTAGCAGGGTGATATAAAATAATTCCTCCTACAAGGGTATGGAGAGTAGCAAGGGGTGGTGATTGGACTCTGATGAATGCATTCAAACCTAAGATTCTATGACACATTAATGCTTGAATTGCTTTACAAATATTGATTCTAAAATAAAATGGCCCCCCAAATACACAAAACTAAAATTGCCGGACTACAGGGAAAAATGAACACATCTACCTTTACAATGGGAGATGGATTGCTTGATCTATTTTATCTACTAACAGGTAAGAGAAATACTGATGGGGAAATACTGATGGGGAAATCTGAACATGAACATTAGTAAAGACACAGAATATCTGAAATACCAAGTTTGATTTATTTGCAAGTATCATGTATCTATCTATTGGTAAATAAACATTCTTCTCTGGTTTTAAAAATATATAAAAATTGACCATAGACAAGCCATACAGCATGATCGGGCTACTGTACTCCAGCCTGAGTGACAGAGAGAAGATCCTGTCTCTTTAAAAAAATAAAATAAAAAACAGAGAGAGAGAGGAAAAAAAGACTTCATAAAGAAAATGAAAAGATTTTGGACTAAATCCTGGATTAGGGGAAAAAATAGCTCTAAAACATCTTAATGGAACAACTGGTAAATTTTCAATAAGGACTGCATGTTAGCTACTCATACTATATCAATGTTAAACTACCTAAATTTGAGCCAGGCCCAGTGGCTCATACCTGTAATCCCAGCACTTTGGGAGGCCAAGGCAGGTGGATCGCTTGAGCCTAGCAGTTGGAGACCATTCTGGGCAACATGGCAAAACCCCATCTCTAACAACAAAAAAATTCCAGGCGTGGTGGGGTGTGCCTGTAGTCCTAGCTACTCGGGATGCTGAGGTGGGAGCCTCACTTGAGCCCAGGAGGTGGTTGCAATGAGCCGAGATTGCACCACTGCACTCCAGCCTGGGTGACAGAGTGAGACCTTGTCTCAAAAAAGAAACAACCTCAATTGGAACATTTTTCTGTGAGTATAAAAGAGAGTATCATTGTCTTTGGAGACATATGCTACAACGTACTCCCAAATGGTTCAGAAAAAAATATATATATAGTATACATATTTTTTATATATCGTATCTCCTACACACAAATATAGCAAACTGTGAACCTATGTGATGGGCATGCAGGAGTTCATTAATTCTGAAACTTTTTGATAAGGTTGATTTTTTTTCAAAATAAGTAAAAAAAATTTTTTTTTATTTTAAAACACACACTATAAACAGGAAGATATCTGCAACACACACAATTAACAAGATTGTTATTCATTTATATACATATATACGTTATATATACACTTATATATGTATACACACACACACACACCCCCTTAGAAGGGGAAGAGAAAACATGAAGGAATAATCAACATATTTCAAAGTGCTCAACCTTATCAGTAATTACGGAATGCAAATTAAGACAAAAACATGGTATTTATTCTGGGTAGACTAGCAAAAATTAAGAAGTGTGAAAATAACGAGGATTAGAGAGAATTGTGGTCGGTACTGGCGGCCGTATAGATTGGTACAACCACTTTGAAAACAATTCTGCATTATCTTTGAAAGCTGAACAGCCCCCATAGCCTCTGATGCCGTAGTGCTGCTCCTAGGTTCAAATTAGAGTCCAGCGCAAGCACAGAAGGTGAACAAGAATGTTCCTACTAGCCCTGTTAGTAATTACTAGGGGCAGATTCAGGTTTTGTGGGGTATGAGCTTATATAATTGGAGAAGAGTGAGGCTTTTAAAGAAAAAGATTCAGAATTATGAATAAAAATTAGGTTCAAAAGTGAATATTTTTTATAATGGCAAAAGAAATTACAACAATTACAAATTTCACAAAACCCAGGAAAAGAGTTCTGTCATAGGTATGTGACCTACAAACTTGGGAAGTCTGATACATTTAGTCTGTGTGGTTCCCATCAAAAAAGAAAATACTTAAAGCGCATTTATAATCCTACCCGCTACAGTATTGAATACATTCCCAACAGGAGAAAACTTCCTTTTGACTAGGCAGTAAGAAATAAATGTTCTGTTAATACACTTAACAACTTGGATGAATCAAAAAAACAAATGTTGAGTGATAAAAAGCAATTCCAGGCTATATATAATTTTATAAAGCTCAAAAAGAAAAATACACGAATACACAGTTAGGAATGCATCCAAATATGATAAAACCACTAAAAATGACAAAGAGGGACAAAACGGAAGATGGTGGTGAGCTAAGAGGCCAGGAGTAGAATCCTGGAGATGCATGGATACATGCTAAATACTGATAACGTGGTGGAGTGATACTTTCATTAGTATACTTTACATTTTACATATTTGGTAAATAGCTATTTTGTATGTATCGAATATTACATCGAAAATATTTACTTAAGGCACCTGAATGTAAGCTGGCTTCCCTCCTTCCTCTCCCGTGCTGTCTCCTTTCCCCCATCACTTCTCAACTACAAACTGCTTGGGACACGTGGCTCCAGAGATTGGCAAAACAGGGAAATGTCAGCTCACAAGGACCAAGAACCGTGACTTGTGTTACTTTCTTGTTGGTGTTGGGGCTGGCGGGGAGGGGTGCGGTGGTGCAGGAAATATTATCCAGCATATCAAATACGCCACATCAAGGTGACTCTGAATTTTGAATGGCTCTACTAGCTAAAGCCAGAAAAGGGTTTTTGAGCCCAACGGGAAGAAGTGCCCCTCCCTTTTACACTCACACTTCCCACTTTCTAAGGGTGCCAGGCCCCCGCGCCGCCCTGCTGCTTCTTTGCGTACGTTCCGACTCTTAACCACCAGTCCCAGCCTACTCCATTACGTAAATTATTTCAAGGATTCCCAAACGTGCCCCTCCGTCCAGAACCCGCCCAATCCCGACCAATTCCGAGATTTACCGCCAGCCCAGAGCCGGGCGGGGGCGTGGAAAACGCGAGGAGCCTTCCCACCCCTCTCCTCATCCCTCCCTCCCGAGCCACTGCCGGCTCCCAGCCGAGCTCCGCCCCCACGGTGGCCCCGCCTCCCCACCGCCCGGAAAGCGGACTGCGGCCCCCTCCCAAAACCCGGAGAAGTGGATTGTGCGCTCCGCTCCGCACCACCAGTGCCAGGCCGCCGTCCTGACCAGCGGGTCAGGGCTTGCCGGGCGGAAGCCTGGCCTGGAGCCTGGAAGGGAGAGCCGGCCCCGAGCGGGAGCGGACGCGGCCTCAGGCCTGCGCTGGTGAGCGTGCCCCGGAAGCCCGGGCCCCTGGCCGTCCTGCTGCCCTTTCTCCTGGACCCCGGCCGCTAGGCCGCGGAGGGAGAACGGGTGCCTCTGCGCTGCCCGCCCCCGCCCCGTCCTTACAGTTCCCCGTGTCCCAGGCCTCTACCCGGAACCGGAGCCCCGCCCGTCTCTTAGCAGCTCCATGACGTGAAGCGCCTCAGGGTGCGGTGCCGCCGGGCGTGGGTGGGAGGCAACGCCCGAGGGGAGGGCCTGCCAATGTGCGGGGGTGCGGGGGGCGTTGGGGAGATTTGGAGGCTGCGCCGCTGCCCGCCCTCCCGGCAGGAGCCCGTTCCCTTTCGCCATTGGAAGACTTTTGAGTTCCAAGCTTTTTCCTGCTCGCATAGAGCCGTGCCTGCGCTGCCCGCCACCCCACGTACAGTTGCATTTCTGTTGGAATTTTTCTGGAAGTTGGAATCTGGCAGTTTAAACAAAGAATTTTTGTAAGAAAAACATTTGTTAGGATATTTGATAGTCCCCAGATTAGGTTAAAAGTCTTCTTCCCAATCACTGTAATTTTGCAGATATGTTTTTGGTGTAAATGGGTATAGATCGGGGTTGATGAATCAAACTCAGAAAAATATTTGAAGAGATTTATTTTGAGCTAAATACAAGCGACCATGGCCAGTGACAGTCCTCAGGAGGTCCTGAGAACATGTGCCCAAGGCAGTTGGGATACAGCTTGGTTTTATGTATTTTAGGAAGGCATGAGACATCAATCAAATACATTTAAGAAATACATTGGTTTGGTTTAGAAAGGCAACTCAAAGCCGGGGCTTCCAGGCTGTAGGTAAATGTAAACATTATCTGGTTGACGGTTGAGGTTATTAAAAGGAATGTTCAGGCTAAAGATAAAGGATTGTGGATACCAAGTTTTATTGTGCAGAGGAAGCTCTTAGATAGCAGACTTTAGAGAGAGCAGGTTGTAAATTCTTTTATATTGGACTTAAAAGGGTTCCTGGCTCTTAGTTGATTATCTCCTGGATCTGGGAAGGAAGGAAGGAAGGAAAACAAAGCGGGGAAGGGAATTCTCTATAAAATGGGGATTTTTCCTACAGGAGACTTTGCAGGGGAATTTTAAGGTATGGCAAGGAAATATATTTTGGGGTAAAACATTTTTATTTTCTTCCTTGTTATGCCAGAGTCAGATTGGAAAGTAAGTCACTGTGTATTGGGTTAAATAAAACCCATCTGATAAGAATTTATGGTTTATAGGACATGACTCTCCAGACCCCTTAGAAAGGAATTCGGGTAAGATAAAAAATTAGAGCTTAGTCCTCATATGGTTGAGAGCTTGTGCTCTGGATCCAGAGTGCCAGGGCTGTAACACTTAAGAATTGTGCAAGCACGACAGGCGCGGTGGCTCACGCCTGTAATCCCAGCACTTTGGGAGGCCGAGGCGGGCAGATCACAAGGTCAGGAGATTGAGACCATCCTGGCTAACACGGTGAAACCCCGTCTCTACTAAAAATACAAAAAATTAGCTGGGCGTGGTGGCGGGCGCCTATAGTCCCAGCTACTCCGGAGGCTGAGGCAGGAGAATGGCGTGAACCCGGGAGGCGGAGCTTGCAGTGAGCCGAGGTCGAGCCACTGCACTCCAGCCTGGGCGACAGAGCGAGACTCCGTCTCAAAAAAAAAAAAAAAAAAATTGTGCGAGCCTGGACAAACCACTTAAGTGGCTCAGTTTCTTCTAAGTGTATATAATGTGTTTTATACACACACGATTTTTCATTATGTTATGTATATTACTATATTATTTTTCCATTATGCTATATGTATATTAATCTATGTAATCTACATAGTATAGCATAATGAAAAAATATCTGTGCATATATATTAGGTAATGCTAACTGCTTTACATGGTTGTTGTGAAGATTAGGTGAAGCATTGTGCTTGGCATATAATAACACTGAGTGTTATGAAAATAGCATTTTCTCTGTGATTTGTGGTTTTGATTTTAAAGATTTTAATTGCGAAGTATTTCTCCTGTTTTCTTTTTTGATGCTATAATAGAAGGATTTACCCCAGAATTTCTATAATATCTGATACTTAAAAGTGCAAATAATCAGTAAACGGAAATAGACCATGTGTACAAGGCTATGTTGAGCAGTGTGCAGTGTTTCAACACTGCTGTGTGTGAGGAAGAGGACTCCATCTCTTCATCAGTGGAAGCTGGCGAACGGAAGAAAAGCTTGATATAAAGAGTGTCATGATGTCCACTGTTCCTTTCAGGCATAGCTGCAGGACGCTAGGCTGATTCTGTGATAATCACATGGTATTTTATTTATTTATTTATTTTTGAGATGGAGTCTAACTGTGTCGCCCAGGTTGGAGTGCAATGGTGAGGTCTTGGCTGACCGCAACCTCTGCCTCCTGGGTTCAAGAGATTCTTCTGCCTCAGCCTCCCGAGTAGCTGGGAATACAGGCACATGCCACCATGCCTGGCTAATTTTTGTATTATTAGTAGAGACGGGGTTTCACCATATTGGCCAGGCTGGTCTCAAACTCCTGACCTCGTGATCCGCCTGCCTTGGCCTCTCAAAGTGCTGGGATTACAGGGGTGAGCCACCACGCCTGGCCGTTAATCATATGGTACTTTATATGTAACTTTATTAATGGTACAATAAATCTCATTATGTAATTTCCTTAACAGAATATTGAAGAATGTTTGTTCCAAGATCTTTAAAAATCAAGAGGCACGCTAATGGTGATGGCAAAAGTTGTGTGGCTAAGATAATTAAATCAGACCCAGAAGACCTTCAGTTGGACAAAAGCAGAGATGCTCCCGTTGATGCTCTAGTTACAGAAGCAGCCACACCACCAGACAGGCACAGCAGCGAATCATGCCCTTTCCCCAGCCCAGGTGGCCAGTTGGCAGAGGTTCATTCAGTAAGTCCCGAGCAGGGTGTGAAGGACAGCCATCCTTCTGAAGAGCCTGTTAAGTCATTTTCCAAAACTCAGCGCTGGGCAGAGCCGGGGGAACCCGTCTGTGTTGTCTGTGGTCGTTACGGAGAGTATATCTGTGATAAGACAGATGAAGATGTGTGTAGTTTGGAGTGTAAAGCGAAACATCTTCTGCAAGTTAAGGAAAAGGAAGAGAAATCAAAACTCAGCAATCCACAGAAGGCTAATTCTGAGCCAGAGTCTCCACTGAATGCTTCCTATGTCTACAAAGAGCATCCCTTTATTTTGAACCTTCAGGAAGACCAGATTGAAAATCTTAAACAGCAGCTGGGAATTTTAGTTCAAGGGCAAGAAGTCACTAGGCCCATTATTGACTTTGAACATTGTAGTTTCCCTGAGGTCTTAAATCACAACTTGAAGAAATCAGGCTATGAGGTGCCAACCCCCATTCAAATGCAGATGATTCCTGTGGGACTTCTGGGAAGAGATATTCTGGCCAGTGCAGACACTGGCTCAGGAAAAACAGCTGCTTTTCTTCTTCCTGTTATCATGCGAGCTTTATTCGAGGTAAGTATTATTAATAGAGTTCACATGTATTATTCTTGGAAACAAGTGAGGTATTTACCAAGTTTCATTCTTAACTGTATTAAAATTGCAAACTAAAACTAAATATTTGGAATTTTAGTCACTAGTGCCTGTAGTGATTTTGCTTCTGATAGTAGTTTGTATGAAAACATAATTTCAGGGAATTTTTCTTGTATTATATTGAACCAGAGATCTCTTTATTGAGGATCTAAAAACTTGCTTCCTTACAAAACATTTTATTTTTAACAGTTTTTCTGTTAACAGAATAAGCTTTGGATTTGAGGGGGAAAAGATCCAGCTGACCAGACGAGCTGCAGTTTGTACGTCAGTTTAGTCTCCTTGGATTTTGTGTTTTGAAGAAACTGATTTATACTGAAGTTGGAACACATAGAGTTTCAAAATACGCTTTTTTTTCTTTTTTTTTTGGAGACCGAGTTTCACTCTTGTTGCCCAGGCTGGAGTGCAATGGCACAGTCTCGGCTCATTGCAACCTCCGCCTCCCAGGTTCAAGTGATTCTTCTGTCTCAGCCTCCTGAGTAGCTGGGATTACAGGCATGTGCCACCACACCCGGCTAATTTTGTATTTTTAGTACAGATGGTGTTTCTCCTTGTTGGTCAGGCTGGTCTCGAACTCCTGACCTTATGTTATCCAACCGCCTCAGCCTCATAAAGTGCTGGGATTGCAGGCATGAGCCACCGCAACCAGCCTCAAAATACACTCTTAAATGTGATCTATGGTTCATCTTAAAATAATCACTACCATACCTTACTTGTTAGTTTATAGTGTGTAGAGCACTTTCACATATGATTAGTTTAACAAACATTTTGAGTAATTACTGTTTCCCAAGTACTGATGAACTTGTGAAGTATGAAGTATGGCAGGAAGGGAAGTAAGTAAAAAATGTGGGCAAGGCGGGGCACAGTGGCTCACACTTGTAATCCCATCACTTTGGGAGGGTGAGGTGGGTGGATCACCTGAGATCTGGAGTTCAAGACCAGCCTGGTCAACATGGAGAAACCCCATCTCTGCTAAAGATACAAAATTAGCCGGGCATGATGGCGCATGCCTGTAATCCCAGCTACTCGGGAGGCCGAGGCAGGAGAATTGATTGAACCCTGGAGGCGGAGATTGCAGTGATCCGAGATTGTGCCATTGCACTCCAGCCTGGGCAACAAGAGTGAATTTCCGTTTCAAAAAAAAAAAATGTGGGCAAAGAGAGGAAAGATAAAGGAGAAAAAAATTGGAAAACTAAAGAGTAGTAGAAGATAGTGTGAGAAAAAAAGTGCTAGATTGTTTAAAATATAGGTCACACATGCTGGAAGACCAAAATAGAGCCATAAAGCCCGAAATAGGATGTGGGTATATATGTAAGTTATATGGACAAAGAAAGAAGTGAATCCACAAGAGAGCTAAGAGGGAAAGACCAAGGGTAGCATGCCAGCTTTGACCAGCTCTACATGGTGTCTATTGGGTTCTCTCTTCAGAGGAGGATGACTGTAGATTACAGAGTCCAATGAACTAGGAGCAAACCTTCAGTTTTCTCACCTTGGTTACTGTGGACACCTCTCCCCAGCCCCAATTTTGATCTTTCATTCTGTGTTATGTAAGAAATGGATTTAATTTATGATGGTTTTGGAGGAAAAAAGTCTGCAGCAAGCAGAAGGCAGGAGGACTCATATCCAGTTGGGAACACTTTAAAAGGGCCATGTTCCTGGAATCCTTGTGAAGATTTAGTTCATATCAGCAGGAATTAATTGCTGGTGTTTTTAAACTTGTTTTTCACATCTTTGCAGAGCAAAACTCCATCTGCACTCATTCTTACACCAACCAGAGAATTAGCCATTCAGATAGAGAGACAAGCTAAAGAATTGATGAGTGGCCTGCCACGCATGAAAACCGTGCTTCTTGTAGGGGGCTTACCCTTACCCCCACAGCTTTATCGTCTGCAACAACAAGTTAAGGTAAGCACTGATTTGATACAATGTCTTTGAAAAGTTTTGTAAGCAATACAGGAACTAGAGTTTTTTTCCCCCTTGAAGAACTTTTAAAAGTATGATTTTAGAGAGCCTTTAAATTCTTACCAAGTAAGCCTTAGGGTTGTTTTTGTTTTTTAAGCTTGTTTTATATAGGAAGGGAAAGAAACACAATTTATTGAGTGCCCGTTATATGCCAAAGGCTGTTGAATGTTCTCACATGTATTATCTCATTTAAGCATCACATTTACTTCTGAAGGTGGGTTGGCATAATCCCTAGCCCATGTTTTATAGTTGAGAAGTTGAATCTCAGAAAGCTGGGGTTTATCTAAGGATCTATAGCTAATAAATAGTAGTTGCTAAAATTGATATCTTAATTTACCTGTCTTTCCTCCTTCCTTAGCCATGCTGTTACGCGTAGTCTGTATTTTCTGATATGTAAAAGTATGTAAAAGCAATGTGGTCTGGTAGCTGCATGGCCATAGATAAGTTACTTCACTTCTGTGGGCTTCAGTTTTCTTAAGTTTGAATGGGTGGCTGAAGATACCTGCCTTTAAAATGAAAATGTTTAATGGAAGGTTTGGCACAGATGCTGACCAATCAAAGTAGACTGCAGCTTTGGTGCAGGAGCTGGGTCCTTGAGGCCCCTTGGCGTTCTGGGCATTAACTGTTATAGTTAACTGGGGTGGTAGGGAGGCCCTGGCGGTCCAGGGGAGGAGCTAGGTTGGTAGGGAGGCCCTGGTAACCCAGGGGAGGAGCTGGGTTGGCAGGGAGTTGGGGAAGGGCGCTCCGGGGGCTGGGGCAGCAGTACGAGCTGGGATGAAGCTCCTGCAGTATTTGACAACTTCTATGGGTGAATATCAGCCTTTCATGTTGGAATCTTCTGAAGGACAAATCAGATGTATCTGACAGTTTTAAAGCCTTTAAAATGGGCCGGGCGCGGTGGCTCACGCCTGTAATCCCAGCACTTTGGGAGGCCGAGGCGGGCAGATCACAAGCTCACGAGATCGAGACCACGGTGAAACCCCGTCTCTACTAAAAATACAAAAAAATTAGCCGGGCGCGGTTGTGGGCGCCTGTAGTCCCAGCTACTCGGGAGGCTGAGACAGGAGAATGGCGTGAACCCGGGAGGCGGAGCTTGCAGTGAGCCCAGATCGCGCCACTGCACTCCAGCCTGGGCGACAGAGCGAGACTCCGTCTCAAAAAAAAAAAAAAAAAAAAAAAAAAGCCTTTAAAATGTTGTTTTAAGAAATTACAGGTTGATAATTAATGGGATATTGGATCAGTGCTTTTTTAAGGTGGACCTCCAGTATATAAAACAGATAAAGGTGATATCAGTACCAAATTATAAATTCAGCAATGTGTATTTATAAAGTAAACAATACAAGTATTTTTGATGGGCATCAAATTTGAAGTTGGGTTAATGGCGTTTAACTGCAGTCTCATATCAACCTCTGCATTAAATTTATTTTCATTGCAAAGAATGGATAACATTATAATTCAAATGGATAAGTAGCTGCGAACTTCTAACAGCTTTTAAACTAAGCTTGCATTCCAATTCTTAAAAAAAAGTATGTTAACATATTGGTATTAGTCTCCAGTTACCCAGGCTGGAGTGCAGTGGTGCAACCTCTGCTCACTGCAACCTCCGTCTCCCGGGTTCAAGCGATTCTCCTGCCCCAGCCTCCAGAGTAGCTGGGACTACAGGCGCCTACCACCATGCCCAGCTAATTTTTGGTATTTTTAATAGAGATGGGGTTTCACCATGTTGGCCAGGCTGGTCTCGAATTCCTAAACTCAGGTGATCCACCTGCCTCGGCCTCCCAAAGCACATATTTTTTTAAAAAACAATCTCAAACTTAAAGAAAGGTGGTAAGTAGAGTAAATGGAACTTTTTTTTCCTCCCAAACCTTTTGGAAGTAACTTGCTGACTTGATGCCCTCTCACCCCCATATACTTTACAGTATGATTGTTACAAACAAGGACATTATCTTACATAACCGTAATACAATTACGGAATCAGGAAATTAACATTGTGTATTAGTCCATGCTTGCACTGCTATAAAGAAATACCTGAGACTGGGTAATTTATAAAGAAAAGTGCTTTAATTGACTCATGGTTCTGCAGGCTATACAGGAAGCATAGTGGCTTCTGCCTCTGAGGAGGCCTCAGGAAGCTTCCAATCATGGCAGAAGGCAGAGGGGGAGTGAGGAGCTTCACATGACCAACGCAGGAGGAAGAAAGAGAATGGGGAGGTGCTACACACTTTTAAACAACTAGATCTCACAGTAACTATCATGACAGCACCGGGGGAAGGGTATTAAACCATGAGAAATAGCCGCCATGATCCAATCACCTCCCTTCAGATCCCATCTCCAACATTGGGGATTACAGTTCGACCTGCAATTTGGGTGGGAACACAGCTCCAAACAGTGTCACGTTGATACATTAGATCACATCAGGAATTAATATTGGTATCGTCTACTCCTCCGTCCCCATTCACATTTTTATAATTGTTCCATCACTTTTTATAGCACAAGAATCCAGTTCAGAATCACATGTTGCATTTAGTTGTCTTGTCTTTGTCATCTCCTTCAATTTGAAACGGTTCCTCCATCTTTCCTTTTTTTTCTCATAATCTTGGCCGTTTTAAGGTTTACAAGCTACTTTGAAGAACATCCCTCAACTGATTAGATTCAAGTTACGTGTCTGACAGGGATATCACAGAAGAGATGCTTTGTTTTTTTCATTGCATCCTTTTAGGTTGCACACAGTATCAGTATGTCCTTTTCCTGGTGATAGGATCTGTAAAGTAGTTGTAAAGTTTATTTTTTTCCTCTTTGAATTTAGTAAATATTTTGGGGAGAGTACTTTGAGATGTACTTTGAAATGTAAATTTCTCATTCTTCACCACACTTTGAATTTATGTATATATTTATTTCTATCTGTATGGACTCACGGCTTCCTGTTATTCAGAGGTTTATAATCTGTTATCATTATTTGTTTTGATACTCCAGTTGATCTCTATCTGGCCAGTGGAAGCACCTTCAAGTTGGTTTCTATGTCCTTTGTTCAGCTCTCCATCATTCTTTGAGTCTTCCTTACTTTCTATGTAAAGAATATGTTCCATGCTTACATTTTTCTCTCCCTGCCCCAGCCCTGGAATCATGCCTTCACCAAGGAGCCCTGGTTTCTTTTACTAGAGGATAGCATTTAAAAAGAAAGATCTGGGCTATGTGTGTTGATTGCTATTGGACTATCAATGCTTCTAGGACCTCCCAGTGGATAGAGCTAGGGAATACAGCTCTCAGCGTCTGCTGGGGATTGGTTCCAGGATCCCCTGCATATGTACCAAAATCTTTGCATACTTGGATCCTGCAGTCGGCCCTGCTGAACCTGAGTATTGTTGATCTCTGTTTGGTTGAAATTGATATGTTTCAGTGGACTCACACAGTTCAAATCCATGTTGTTCAAGGGTCAGCTGGATATCTAAGTGTGTGTTTTTCTGTATCTGTATTTATTAGAAACCATGAAACCGGCCGGGCGCGGTGGCTCAAGCTTGTAATCCCAGCACTTTGGGAGGCCGAGACGGGCGGATCACGAGGTCGGGAGATCGAGACCATCCTGGCTAACACGGTGAAACCCCGTCTCTACTAAAAAATACAAAAAACTAGCCAGGCGAGGTGGCGGGCTCCTGTAGTCCCAGCTACTCCGGAGGCTGAGGCAGGAGAATGGCGTAAACCCGGGAGGCGGAGCTTGCAGTGAGCTGAGATCCGGCCACAGCACTCCAGCCTGGGCGACAGAGCCAGACTCCGTCTCAAAAAAAAAAA